>NC_067479.1:46600954-46855954 GCF_947179515.1 Apodemus sylvaticus
CACAGTCCTATTTAGCAGGTGTTGCTTTTTCCATTTCTATAGTGAACCATAGTAACCTCTGGTCAATGTTAGAATGTAATAATGCATACAGCACTGTTTTATTGGTAGGGTTTTATATTCTGGAACCCATCCAGACATATCCAGCCCCAAATCCTTTAACCAAATTTAATCCTATGTTAACAAGTTATTACATACATGATCACAACTTTTATCCTAACTTAACAGCATTTAATCTCATGGCTAGAAGAGAATGGTAGCCTTTAGCTTTATTTCCATATATTAGAAGGGGAAAATGAAATTCCCTTTTTAATATGATCAGGGTTGAATTGTTATACTATGGTACTTAATTGAAGCCAAAACTCAATAAAAATCACTCTTCGTCGGAGCTTATAAAAAAAACTAGATGTGATTCATCAATTAAAATGAGGAGCTAATGTATCAAATTGGACTTATATAAGCAGACTTTCTATCAAGGGGAAACAAAATTGACTTTCTTTTCTATTTTTACATTTTATATATTTATACTTTACATGTATTTATGTTCATAGAAAATGATCAGTTCACATCTAGAATTGAAATCAGCTCCTGATATTTTTCCCTCCCAATGCATGCAAAGAATGTTTTGACATAACTGAGCATAGCAAAGTGAGACATATTGTCATAATTAACTGAATTATTCTTGGCATGCCATGGACAATTACAGGATTAATAACCACCCCACCAAATGGTATTATGTTGAAATAAATTGACCGACAAGATTTCTCAGCCAGGAAATAAAGCTCAGATAGATCATCAATAACAATGCCTGTGACAAGCGTATTTGTGAGAATTCTACTCCTTTGTTTCAAGTTATGGTTTCAAGTACATGTCTCTAACTATTGGAGGAATATATTTAAAGCTATAATTGGAATATTTTTCACTTTTTAATTGCTTGCTGAAAGTCATCATTTGATAGTCACTAATGTATCAGACCTTCCTTTTTTATTTATTTTATTTATTTACATTCCAGCTGTTGCTCCCCCATCCTCGCTGTGCGTATGTGTAAGGAGCTTCAGACCAGCCAGTGTATGCTGCATGGTTGGTGGCTCAATCTCTGGAAGCTCCCTGGAGTCCGGGTTAGTTGAAACTGCTGGTCTTCCTATTGAATTACCCTCCCCTTCAGCTTCTTCAGTCTTTCCTCTAATACAACCCGAGGGGTTCTGACTTCAGGTTAATGGTTGGGTATAAGTCTATCTTAGTCAGCTGCAGGGAAGGTCTCTCAGAGGGCAGCATGGTAGGCTGTTGGCCTCAGTCTCTCCTCAATTTTGTCCCTGCAGTTTTTTGTTTTTTGTTTTTTTTTTAACACAGGGACAGTTTCTGTCAGAAACTTCAGCTGTGTGTTAGTAACCCTGTCCTTCTACTTGAAGCCCTGTTTATCTACTGGAAGTGGACTCTGAGTTCCCTCTCCTCATTGCTGGGCATTTTGGCCAAGGTCACGCCCATTGAGTCCTGAGAGTCTCATCTTCCAGGTCTCTGGTAGTTTCTAAAGGGTCCTCCCACTTCCCACTCCCTCATTCTGCAAATTCCCCTTCCTTCTCCAGGCTCTCTGGACTTCTCATCTGTTCCTCCACCCATACCTGATCCTGTTCCTCTTTCCCCCTCTCCCTCCCCCTCCACTCTCCCACCTAGATCCCTCCCTCTTTCTGCTTCCCATGATTGTTTTCTTTCCCACTCCTAAGTAGGATAGAAGATCCTCTCTTGAGCCTTTTTGCTTGTTATACTTTTTATGATCTGTGGGTTTTATCATAGGTATTCTGTACTTTTGGCTATTGTCCACTTATCAGTGAGTACATACCATCCTTTGGGTCTAGGTTACCTCGCTCAGGATGATATTTTCATTTTCACCCATTTGCCTGCAAAATTCAGAATATTCTCCTTTTTAATAGCTAAAACGTATTCCATTGTGTAAATGAACCACATCTGCATCCATTCTTCTGTTGAGGAACATCTGGGCTGGTTCCAGCCTCTGGCTATTTCAAATAAGGCTGCAATGAATGAAGTGGAGCACATGTCCTTCTTGAGCATATGTGCCCAAGAGTAGTATAGCCATGTCTTCAGATAGAACTATTTTCAATTTTCTGAGGAACTGCCAGATTGATGTCCAGAGTGGGTCTTCCAGTTTCCAATCCCAGCAGCAGTAGAAGAGTGTTTCTCTTTCTCCACATCCTTGCCAACATATGCTGTTACTTGACTTTCCGATCTTCACCATTCTGACTGGTGTAAGGTGGAATCTCAGGGTCATTTTGATTTGTATTTGCCTGATGACTAAAGACTTTGAACATTTCAGTGCTTCTAGGCCATTTCGAGGCCATTCAAGATTCTTCTATTGAGAATTCTGCTTAACTCAGTACCACATTTTTAATTGATTTAGATACATGTACTCTTTTCCACATAAAAAGGGGAAAGAAAAAAAAACAAAGCCAAAGCCAAAATTCCAGGACTGTAGGTTGTTTGGACAATGTGGATATGTGTGTGTGTGTGTGTGTGTGTGTGTGTGTGTGTGTGTATAAACATAGACATACACATGCAATCATGCATACATGCACACACACACAAACACACACATATATATAGTCTTAGGGTTTCTATTCTTGCACAAATATCATGACCAAGAGGCAAGTTGGGGAGGAAAGGGTTTATTCAGCTTTCATTTCCACATTGCTGTTCATCACCAAAGGAAGTCAGGACTGGAGCTCAAGCAGGTCAGGAAGCAGGAGCAGATACAGAGGCCATGGAGGGATGTTTCTTCCTGGCTTGCTTCCCCTGGCTTGCTCAGTCTGCTCTCTTATAGAACCCAAGACCCACAAGGGGCCCTCTTGCCTTGATCACTAATTGAGAAAATGCCCACAGCTGGATCTTCTGGAGGCACTTCCCCAACTGAAGCTCCTTTTTCTGTGATAACGCTAGCCTGTGTCAAGTTGACACACAAAACTAGCCAACACACACACACACACACACACACACACATGACTGGAGCTGGAGAACTGGCTCAGTCATTACGAGTACTTGCTTCTCTTTCACAGACCCGAGTTTGATTACCAGCACCCACAGTGGGTGATACACAGAAGTCTTTATTTCCACTTCCAGGGAATCTTATGTCCCATGGTAGTCTTCACATCCACCTACACCTAGCTAGAACACACATATGTATAAATGAAAACATTTTGTAGCCATATATGTTTATTAGAAAATATGAAACTATACAACATATGGGTTAGAGATTTTATATTGTTCGTAGAATAAAGCTATTTGTGTAGTAGGCTTAAAGTGTATTCTGAAACTATATTTTAATATACGCTTACCTTTTAGTTTATTAATTTATTTAATTAAAATACTGTCACACCATTTCACACCTCCCCCTTCCTTCTTCCAACTCTTTTTATGCTTTACCCAGTTCTCAAATTTATGGTTGTGGAATTTATTATTATCATTACTGTTATACATATATTATTACTGTTACACACATATATTAGAGTCAGCATATATATATATATATATATATATATATATGTTAGATTCATCTTGTTGTAGATACACACACATATATGTACATTTGTGTGTGTGCATTTGTGTATGTGTCTGTGTATGTATCTATCTACAACATACTGAATCTAATTAATGTTACTTGTATTATATATCATTTCAGGACTGGCCAGTTCATATTAGAGGAGTAATAGGGGGCTCATCCCTGAGTAAGATAGGTTGAACCTCTCTCAGCACTCCTTAGTTGCCTGTAGTTCTTTGTGTGGGAGTAGTGCTGCCTTAGATGTTCTCATCCCATGTTAGCATGTCTATTGGCTTTGTCATTGTTAAAGTCCACTTTAGGCAGCAATACTATTGTGGCAACCTAAGTTTCACATCCCGGTCAATTCTAAAAGATAAAATCTCCCACTAGAATTCCCATTACACTGGCATTTATGATCTTGCTGACACCTCTTCAACATTTTACCCTGAGCCTTAAGTACAAAAATTGTACTGTAGATGTACCTACAAAGCCTCCATACTCTATGGTCTAAAAATATATTTTTTAAAAGAACAGTATTGGCTGAAAAAGAGATGTTTGATATTGAATAAATATGCACACTCATGTAAGATTATAGAAACTTTCTTTTTTTATATTTATTATTCGATATATTCTTTATTTACACTTCAAATGATTTCCCCTTCCTTGATCCCTCTCCCTGAAAGTCCCATGAGCCCTCTTCCCTCCCTCTGTCCCCCATCCACCCCTTCCCACTTCCCTGTTCTGGTATTCCCCTACACTGCTGCAATGCGCCTTTCCAGAACCAGGGGTCACTCCTTCCTTCTTCTTGGACAACATTTGATATGTGAATTGTGTCTTGGGTATTCCAAGCTTCTAGGCTAATAGCTGCTTATCAGTGAGTGCATACCATGAGTGTTCTTTTGACACTGGGTTACCTCACTTAGGATGATGTTCTCCAGCTCCATCCATTTGTCTAAGAATTTCATGAATTCATTGTTTCTAATGGCTGAATAGTACTCCATAGTGTATATATACCACATTTTTTGTATCCATTCCTCCCTTGAGGGACATCTGGGTCCTTTCCAGTTTCTGCCTATTATAAATAAGGCTGCTATAACCATAGTGGAGCATGTATCCTTATTACATGCTGGGTAATCCTCTGGATATATGCCCAGGAGTGTTATAGCAGGGTCCTCCGGAAGTGTCGTGCCCAGTTTTCTGAGGAACTGCCAGACTGATTTCCAGAGTGGTTGTACCAGCTTGCAATCCCACCAGCAGTGGAGGAGTGTTCCTCTCTCCACCTCCTTGCCAACACTTGCTGAATGCAAATCAAAACAACCCTGGTATTTCACCTCACACCAGTCATAATGGCTAAGATTAAAAACTCAGGAGACAGCAGGTATAGAAACATTCTTAAGAATATATTTGCAAACATGTGTTTACTTCCTGTAACACAACTATTATGAAACAGGTCTAGTGTTTACATTTTTATTATGTATAGTTGTTGAAGAATATCTTTTTAAATCAGGAGAAAGCATGGAAATATTTAAGGCACAAGTGTAAAAGGGGGAAAGTTTGAGATTTTAGCATGATATATATGGAAAAACTTTCAATAATTTCAATGTAATTCATATCATGAAAATATGATAACTGAACTTATATTCTATTCGGTATAGGAGAGGTTAGCTTGTAAATTAATTTGAACTATCCCCAAGTCTTTGATATCCAGTCATCTTTTTTAAAAAAAATAATAAATCTCCTTCCAATCCTTTGCTTTCATGTATGTATCTTACACTATACATTAGCACAGATGTCTCTCATATTTGTGTTCCCTAAGAGCATAGTCCATATGCCTCCTTATCTTTATCCCTTATATCCAATGAACACACAAATTCCTTGCCTCTATAATATCTACTTCCCTGTACTGAAGTTTCCACGACTGCTCTAAAGACCTCCATTTCCTCACCCTCAACTTATTCCGATCAATGGGGAAAGTGTTGCCAATGAACCTAGTTCTTCTGCTAAAACTGCCTGCAGCTCTGTTATTGATAGTGTGGAATACAAGTTCTTTAGCATGCAGAACATCAGGGCCTGTGTTTTTCTTGTCTCTTTATGATCAGCTCTTCCCATTTCTTCTATGCTCAGAGGTTCAGGTCCTTCTGGTCCATCAAAGGTTACCTGAAATGCACCCAACCTTCCTATAAGTCTCTTCCTCAGTACATACTTTATTTGTTCACATAGAACTAGCTTTCCTCTCTCTATACTCAGTGCTGGCCTAACTCTCCCTGATACTGTAATCTAGGTTCAGTTTGTGAGGCTTGCATCCTTACTAGAGTAGAGTGGTATTCAAAATACCTGAGTGGTTGCTAACAGTGTCAATCATATCAAACAGATTGTGTCTTCTCTCTTTAGGCATCTTTTCCCAAAATCATACTCTAAAGAAGTGATGTATATTCAGAAAATTTACTGGGAAGGTTGTGAATTTAGGACCAACATTAGCTGATGAAATGATGGAAAGAAAGCAAAAGAGACATGGAAAGACATTGGACTTTAGATTGATCTAATTGCAGTTAAATTCCCAACATTTTTATGGGGAACTCTGGAGTTAAGATGACATTTCAGAGATCTCCACGTTAGGAAATGGTGATAAATTTCCTTATCTTTGAAAAGCAAGACTGACATTGGATACCTGTCTTTCTGCAGCTATGTGCAAATCCAGAGAACATACAGCTAAGAGTGTCAATACCACCAGCAGCTGGAGGAAAGTTGTAGTCAGTCTTGGAAGACGTTGTAAGCCAGAGCATCACAGAATCCATTGCAGTTCTCTTAGACAAAACCCTTTTCTCATTCATTTGTATGTGCCCTGAACTATCAAAGTCTCTGAGTTATATGAAGTATTCAAAAACAAATGTTTATTAAATGAATTCATAGTATGATTTTTGTCGAATTCATCTTTCTGAAAGCAATCTGTGCTGCAGATACCTTATGTTCAATCTGAAAATAAGGACCAAAGAAAAAACAAAGTACAGAATAAATAGCTTTAAATCTAACTGCAATCCTTTGGCTTCTTACAAGGCTTATAATGATCCTCTGTCTTTAATCTAGCCAGCAGAATGAAAAGTTAAAAAACAGAGCAGCTAGGGCTAAACTACAGAAGAAAAGGCTTTGTATTAAAAGGCCATTTATAAAGTTTTTCATCTTAAGAAAATGTAAGACTGCAGCACTGCCAGCAGAACTTAAATCCTAACATCCTCCTCTTATTTGCACTTGCTAAAGCAGGAAGACATGATGGTCAAGTTTGGGTTCCGATGGTCATATGAAGAGCTTTCAAAATATCCAATAAGAGAATAAAATATGAAATATCATTGTTAAAACTACAGAACACATATTTTCCCTGAGAAATATAAAACTAAAAGCCACAAACTATACATAGACTGACTAATATGGAGAAGAGATCCTTGATTAAAAACTAAAACTAAAACAAGTTAAAACAAGAAGTAGAGCTGATTTGTGAGTGCCTTAGAGTAAAGGGGAATAAAGATTTTAAATGGGTTGGGATCTAAGAGATCAGTTATAAAGTAAATCACTCACAACCAAACAAGATAAAAATTACAGAAGGTATCTGTTAATAAAGTGAAAATAATAAAGGAAGATCCAGCACTCAGTGAGGCTGGAGAGCTGGGTCCTCCTGAATAGGAGTGAATAAGAAATAAGAGGTGCTATGGGGCATCAGGCTAAAGGGAAGGCATGTAAATCAACTTTGGGGCAAGGAATTATACAAGAGAAAATGGAGAAACTATTCTCCCTCCCATATCTCTTCTTAGCAAATGAAAGGGAATCTGAAACTAGCAGATCTGCCTTGTTGAAGCTTCCAGAAAGAGCACATGAGACTGTCAGAGGAGTTCTAAAGTCCTCAGAGCTGTATTACTTGAAATTGTGTTAGAATCCTGCAGTAATGTATTATTTTTAAATATGTACCTTTATTCCAACTCTTCTGGCATAACGTAAATTTAGCTTTTGTTTCTGTGTGACTTCATCTGAAAACACATAGGTGAATCCAGATTGCTGCATCACTGAGCTGGTCTACAAAGTGTGAATAAACACACACTTGAAGTTTCTACCAGCTATCTCGCTTCACCAAACGCCCACATCTTTTATTTCAGCTTTCCCTTCAAGTTCAGATAATCCTAACTATCCTACTTATAACACAATATGTAACTCTCCTCTGTCTGCTTCTGAGTCAATTTTTTGAGATTAAAGGTAATTTCTATTGTAACATGTAAGATGTGTGTGTGTGTAACATGTAAGATGTACATGCAGATCAGCCTGAGATGTTCCTCAGGGACCATCTTCCTAGTTTTGAAACAGTCTCTCACTAAACTTCTATGTTACTCTCTTCACTCTAGAGCTTCTATGTTACTTTGGGCTGGCTGGCCAGCAAGCGCCAGGGAAGCCCCTACCCCTGCCTCCCCAGCACAGATTGTGCTACCTCTCCCAGCCTTTTGTATGGGTGACACAAATTGAACTCAAGCCCTTAATGCTTGCACAGCAAACACATTACCATTTGAAGTTTCTCCCCACCCTATACTTGCAGATTTGTTCATCTTTTATGAAATACAAAGCAATACTATTGCCTTTGTTAGCTTCATATCTTTTGTCATGCAAACTTAAGGATGTTTTTGAGATCTGGGATTCCAACTTCATTTTTTATAGTGATATAGTTTTTATTGTGTGATTTGCACAGCTCAGAGACTTATAGGAGCTCTCAACATTTGTTGCTGCAGAGCAGTGGGTATTTTTAAATCTCTTAAGACTCTAAATCAATAGGTTCAGAGTGAGTTCAGTAGAGCAGATTGCTTTCTTTCTTCTTTTGTGTTCTGCCAGTTTTCAATGTCCTTCCTGCTTTGGATAAGTAACTCAGTATGTGAGCTTATAGAAAACTAAGACACAGGTTCTTAGCCAATGGATATTCCCACTGGAGACAAAACTGGAGGAGCGCAGAGATGATAAAGGTGCCAGCACATGTTGGCGAGGATGTGGAGAAAGAGGAACACTCCTCCATTGCTGGTGGGATTGCAAACTGGAAGAACTAGTCTGGAAACCAATCTGGGAGTTTCCTCAGAAAATGGGAATACATCTACCCGAAGACCCAGCTATATCACTCGATGCCCCATCATGTCACAGGGGCATGTGTTCCTTTGCATTTTTTTTCTCCTAATATGATTATTTCCGCTCATTAAAGATTCTTTCTAAAAGACTGTTAACTTTGCTCTTTGAATTTAAATAGAGGGCATTTTTCTTTAAAATTTGTGCATTTTTGTAAGTGGCAGTGTTGTCGTGTCATGCTGGCCTTGGTTGTGGTTTGTAAGCATCACATATGGGTAAGACAGTTGGCTGTTTCCCTCTTTTGGAAGTTTGCATGGGGTTTTCTATTGCCATGAAAGGTAAGTGTAAGAGATGAGATCAGGACAGCTCCATCAGGGGCCTCTGGCTCCTGTGTCTAAAGTACAAATCTTCAATAGGGACTTACCTGCTGTCTTCTGGCATTCTTATTGATTTTTGTTTGGAAATGTTTTTGAAGTAAGAAACTGGAGTCAATATGGCTGTTCTATAGGTAAGGGCACTTACTGAGAAACATGGTGATCTGAGATTGATCCCCAAGTGGTAGAAGGAGAGACCTGATACTTACAAGTTGTCCTCTTTCTTTACTCACATGGGAAGGAACTTGTGCTTCCTCATCTCCACATACAACTGAGGAAATAAAAAACATGCAAGACACCCAGGGGAAAAATATTTCTCCAGCTTTCAGCATTCCTTAGTTGCTGATAATTTTGTTTGCTTGTGTCTTTGCTTTTATTTTGGTTTATTTTGCTGTAGTTATTTTGTTTTGTTTGTCTAAATTTCGTGTAATTTCCTTCCATTATATTATGCCTATTGGTGATATCCTTTTTCAGGTCTTGAAAGGCAATTTTATTGAGGCTTTATAGTAAAGCTTCTTTGACATTTTGAGTAGACACAATCTAATGCAAACTTCTATTCCTTTGTCTTTTAAAATCTCCATGCCTGACTCTGATCTCTGGGCCTTAGTGGCTGGAGTTATGTTCTAGGTTTATTCATCGGGGCTAGGTACTCTAGGCTATGTTGTTACTTTTCTTCAAATGTTCCCATTTGGTTATCCAATACCAAGTGTTGAACCCCAAATTATATACAAATGACATATATAAATACTCATTATATATAATGAGTAGGATTATGTGTAATGAGCAGGTTGTATTTACATATTTCATCATATATGCACATAAATATACACACATGTAACAAAAATGAAAGATATAGAAACCATGAATTTGAGGGACAGCAGTAGGGGACATATGGAGAAAGTTTAGAAAGGGGAAAGACAAATATAATATTATATATTAATGATATAATTATTTTTCATTTCAAATGACTCTTTCTGAGTAAGGTAACCCAAGCATAAAAGAATATTCATGGCATGTACTCATTGATAAGTGGATATTAGCCCAGAAGCTTGAATACTCAAGACATATTTCACATATCAAATGATGCCCAGGAAGGAGGAAGAACAAAGTACGGATCCTTGGGTCCTTTGTAGAAAGGGGGAAAATACCCACAGAAAGAGATAAAGAGACAAAAGGTGGAGCAGAGTCTGAGGGAAAGACCATCCAGAGACTACCCAGGGATCCATCCTATATACACAGTTACAAAACCCAAACACAATTGTGAATGCCCACAAGTGTTGGCTGACCAAAGCTGAATATAGCTATCACCTGGAAGGCTGTCCTAGTGCATGACAAATACAGAGGAGGTCACTCTCAGCCAGCCATTGAACTGAGCACAGGGTCCCCAATGAGGGAACTAAAGGAAGAATCCAAGGATCTGAAGGGGTTTGCAGCACCACAGGAGGAACAATATGAGTCACCCAGTACTCCCAGAGCTCCCAGGGACAAAACCATCAACCAAAGAGTACACATGGAGTTACCAATGGCTCCAGACATATAGGCAGCAGAGGATGGACTTGTTAGACACCAAAGGGAGGAGAGGCCCTTGGTCCTGGAAAGACTTATGATGCCCTAGTGTAAAGAAATACCAGGACAGGGAAGTGGGGGAGGGTTGATTGGGGAAAGGGAGCGGTTTATGGGATTTTTGGGAAAGGGGGGAAACCAGGAAAGGGACAACATTTGAAATGTAAATAAAGAATATATCTAAAAAACATTTTTTTAAAATTAAACAAGAAAGAGTTAGGGGAAGAGCTGAAGGAGCTGAAGTGGATTGCAACCCCATAGGAAGAACAACAGTATCAACTAACTGGACTGCCCCTCTCCCTGAGCTCCTAGGAACTAAACCACCAATCAAAGAGTTCACATGGAGGGAACCATGGATCCAGCTGCATATGTAGCAGAGGATGGCCTTGTCAGGCATCAATGGGAGAGGAGACCCTTGTTCCTGTGGAGGGCGGTGAAGGGGGAGCATCTTCATAGAGGCAGGGGGTTTGAAGAGGGGAAACCAGGAAGAGGGCATTTGAAATGTAAATAAGTAAATAAGAGAAACATCATTTCAATAATGTTCAGGAACAGAAAGTGGAGGTTATCTAAGAGGAAGTGTTCAGATAAAATTGCCTTTGTCCACCCCAATCTACAGGATAAGTCATATGTTAACTGTATGGAGTCTTTTCCAGAAAAGAAATTATTTACTATACTTTGGGAGAAATAGTTACAGAGATGATGGCTTATTGTGATGTATGATCTTTACTAACCTAAAAAGCTTTTTCTATTTCTTTACGTAGGATTGCACACACACACACACACACAGAGAGAGAGAGAGAGAGAGAGAGAGAGACAGAGACAGAGACACAGACAGAGACAGAGACACAGACAGAGATATACAGACAGACAAACAGACAGACAGAGATGTATACACAGACACGCAAACACACTGACACACAGATACACTAATGTACACACAGACACAGATACATAGACAGACACACACAGATACACACAAATACAGGCACAGACACACAAACATAGACAACATACACACATACATAGACAAATGCACAAATATATTCATACACAGAGATATGCACATACACACACATTAATAGGCATACAAATATGGACAAATGCAATCACATAGACACACACAAGTATGCATGTGCCCTCACAAAAGCTCTCTGAACTGTATTTACAATCATTGTCTTACTAGTAAGCTTTCAGAATCGACATTCACATGATAATGTAAGAATCATTATTTTCCAGATTCAGATTTTTAAAACAGAAGTTAAGAGCACCACATTGCCTGGAAATATCATTGCCAGCCAGCATACTTCAATCACTGCGCTGAGAACTTCAGGGAACAAACAAAAGTCCATTTCAGCCCCAGAAGATCCCACAATCTAATCAAACAAGTAGCTAGAGAGAAAAGAGATAAATGCTCTGGGAGAGGGTTGATCAAACTGCCAACAGACTCTTAAAGAGTCTTACCTTTTTACTGCAGGGAAATAAAAGTTTAAAACAAGATGACAAAAAGAAATGGCTCTGGGCTGCTCCCTTAGAGTGTATTGACAGACTCTTGGTTTCTAGGGTGGAGCTGCAGCTAATTTATTCGCAAAGCGCTAGGCATAATGCCATTAATAAACAATATCACTGAGAAATTCTTATGTTCATATCCATACATACAACACTGGGTGGTACTAGGGATGTAGAACAGTCTAGTACATACAAAGTAACAAGGAGTAATCTCCAAGGGGAGCATAGCAGGAGGGGAAGCTTTCAGATGTTTTGTGAGGAGGAATATTTGAAAGTCACTACAGCTTGTTCTGGTCTTTGTTTTCAAATTTGCATAGATAATTTTTAAAACCCCTTACTATAGACTGATTCTTTTATCTCTTCATGAGCTTTTAACTCTATGGATAATTCTACAAATAAAAATCATCTCTAACAATTTCATGGACAGATGAACAATATCTTTTTTGTTAATTGTTAGGGAAATTGTAAAATGATTCACATGCTCTCCTATTGGTTTGGCCAACAAATGCGTTCTGCTTCTGCCTCTGTGGTACCTGATGCTTAGTTTAAATACTAATGTTAAAAACATAGAAGAGCAAAATTCAATTTTTAAGGTAAAGGAAGGAAGAGATTTGTTTTGTTCTGAGTGTGACTGAAGAGAAGTTTTACAAGTTTATATACCAAGGATCTCCATGCTTATAGTGAAGTCATGCATATAAACCAAATGAATGGTGTCAACAACAGAGTCTTAAATCAACAGAGAAAGTCTTAACAGTAGCATACCTACTTCATGTGGTTCCTTTTTTCAACTACCTCCTTTAATGCATAACTATGAAGAGAAAAGCAGCTCCTCAAATTACCAAGTTGGAGTCACCACCAAGCCCCACCATACCATTGTAAGTTAAGGTATTTAATATAAGTGGTTATGAAATATAAGACAATTACCTATCGGTGTTAGCTAGAGGGGGAGATTTGTAAGGATTTTATCTACACACTTCTGAAAGCAACATGACAAATCCTCTCTCTCTCTCTCTCTCTCTCTCTCTCTCTCTCTCTCTCTCTGTGAGTGTGTGTGTGTGTGTGTGTGTGTGTGTGTGTGTGTGTGTGTGTGTATTAGGTTTCAGTTTTAAGGCAGGTCTCATGTACTTCAAGTTGGTGTCTCACAAACTGTGTCAGAGGATGCTCTTGATATTTCAATTGTCCTACTTCCTCAAACTGAGGGTTCATGGAAGGGAGAGAGTAGTCAAGACATATATGAATGCAAATGAAATAGAAATACTAACTCCTTACCATTCATAGTAGGACTACTAATCAATGAGCACTACTACAGATAGCTTATTAAATATATTTCCAGAATGATGATTTATTTATTTTTACATTCACACCTACAATGAAACTCGGTCTGTATATTTAGACACAGGTAGGGATTAATGAAAATAATGATAAAATAAAACAACTATAATAATATATTTCACCAGAACTTATGTAAATGTTTTTCTCCTGTCTCTCTCTTGGTCACCTCATTTCTCAATAGAGTTGTCACCTTTTCACTTACACGAAAGTATCTCATGGTGTACCTATCCTATCTGCTACAAGCACTACTCTTGTGCTTTGAGACCATTGATTAAAATAAAGTTTACTTGAATTCGAGGACTTTATTAACTTAAAGAACATGTTAAAGGTTATTCTAGAAAACATTTGTGTGGAACTTAGAATTGCAATCTAGGTACCCTCAACCAGGACAACCTTGAAAGATCAGAAGATGTTTATTCCCACTAAGAGTTGCTTGTGGAGTTAGTTCAATAGCTTAAAAATCCTAAATTGCAAACCTCCTTTGATTGGTTGATTACTTGCTATTCCCAATTGAGAGATGTCAAAAGCCAATGACTACCGACTTCATTTGTTTATACAAATCTTTGTGGTACATTCTGTGGCTTAACCTTTTCCTGGTTGCTCTGTGACAATTTCCTCTGTGAAGAAAAGGAAGATCCCCAAATTCAAATTCACAAAGTATGGAAACCACGTATCTGAAAACTCTGTGAAACTTACAAGATCTTTCACACTCTACCTGCAATTTCCCTTGCCCGTATCCTCCAGAAACATTCTCACAGATATAACTGGGATGTATAATAAAACAGAATCACCTATTTCCTTTTCAATAGGAGCCCAGCAGTCAGTGTCTATGAAGCACTAAGAATAAATATTATTTTTCTTACAAAACCTGTATATCTCCTTCCAACCAAGCTGATACCTACATTCAACTAAGACAGACAGTATTTAAAGATAATTTGGAGAGATTTTCTCAAAAATAAAGTAAACTATATCAACACAGCTCCAATACTACAAAACATTAAGCAATATTAACAAGTTAACAGAGACTGTCACTTGAATTTTAATTTCATAGGGGCAAAACCTATTCAAACAATATAAAAATTCCATATAAAACATTTCTTATATATCAAAATATTTTATGTGATCATTTAGAAATAAATACAAAACTGAAGAAAGGTTATACAAATAAAAATATATAAATATAAGAGCTAAAACAATAAACAATTTAAGAGAAAAATGTCAACTCCAGGCTACTCAAAACATTTTTTTTTTAGATTTTGATAAAATATAGACTGTTAAGGACTCTAATAATGAATTTTGCTTCATAAAAATTAAAACATCTTATTTTTACAAACCTATATGTAGTATTATTAAGAAAATGAAAGAGAAAATAGGTTCAAAGAAAATATTTGCAAATTATACACATAATAATTTATATATCATATATGTAAAGGATTTCCATTATTCTTTAATAAGGCTGACAGAAAAAGGGACTATAGAGTCTGAGTAAATCTTTAAAGTGGTTGAAAAGCCCATAAGAGGATGTAAACAACCTTCAATTTTTACAAATATATATATATATATATATATATATATATAAGATTTAATAAATTAAAATTAATTATACTCCATAAAGCTACATGAAAGAGAAGGCAGGTTTATTTTTCAACCTCTCTGTTCTTTAATTATATTTTTCTCTGGCTTATTTCTTAACTTTCCCTTCTGAACTTTGTCAGAAACTTGATTTTCTTCTTAAATTGCTAATTTTCTTTTCCTCTGCTCTACCCTTTACATGCTCACAAAGTCAATTCCACTGCACCTACAGCACTGACTCCCATCTGAACTACTGAACAGCCCTCACTCTCCCTGCAATGCTCTTGAAAAGCTTTTATCCTACCTCTGACTATCAAATCTTTCTCTCATTCATCATTCTCTGCCCCTCAGTTAGATAGACATCACTGTTGGGATTGGGGGGGGGGTACTAAAGGATTCCAGCTAGAGGGATTAATGGTGTATGTTCAGGGTGTGCCTGCATTCCAGCCAGATCACAGAGACCTGGAAGGTCTTTGGATACAATCAGAGCAGCCACATTGCTGGATTAACATTTCTCTGCATCTTTTCTCCTTCTGTTTGAGTTAAAAATTGTTTGCAGTTTAACTTTTACAACCAAGCAATTATTAATCTCACAAATTTAACTGTCCAAATATCCTTTTGAAGATCGATCGTTGATGTGCTAATCCATCACAATGGTAGCATCAAGCTCCATTTCAGCATCATCAGTATGCCAGTCTGATGAATGATCCTTTTTAGCCATTTTGTTGGGAAGTCCCCACACGGAGGCATGAGCTTTGTGTTGTCTGTATTGCCTTCTTTTCGCCTCTCTTCCTTCCTTGAATTCTGCCTTTCTCTTACTTGGATCTTTACAAATTTTGATGCAACTGATTGTCTTTCAACACCTGTGGAGATACAGGTAAAGCCTCTTCCCCAATGTAACACATTCCCTGACTCCCAATCTGATGTTAGAACATTTTTTAAAGTACACAGGTTGATCTAATTCAACAGCTTTTTTCTCCCTACAATCCAGTTAATATTATTATCCCTTTCTGTTTATCAAGGTACAATTAAAACTTTATGAATCCACACATAATCTACACACTGGGCACTCACGTTCCATGCCTGGCTCCTGACCAAGCCTGAGCTAGGCTTCTCAACCACTTAAACATAGCAACAATCAAGCCATATTACATAAGTTGTCAATATGCAGTATCTGTTAAAATAGGTAACCATGGTCTGAGATTGAAGTAATATTAATTTGAGCTCACCATTGTTGTAGTACTTTTTTTCTCATAGGTTTATGTCTATAATACCTATATTACATAAGGCTGCAATCTTCCTATATGATCTTCTTGTCCCTCACATTTGTCTTACACTTCGTTTACATGGGAGAATGCTCCCAATCCCAACAACATGTGTAGATCAGCCATGTAGCTGGATTAAAACTCCTCTAAGCTATCTTAATGCCTCTATTTGGTGTTTACAATGTCTGCTTTTTCAATGCCATGAAAGCAAGGAAAACTCTGAGCCACATCTCTTGCTGTAACTTGAGCTTACTTATACATTAAATGTTTCTGTTCACCCATACCATGATGCTCTGCACCCACTAGCTGCCAGAGACAACCTTTGTCTTCTCTGGTACCTAAACTTTGTGAATAATTTGTTTTTGTTTTTTTGTAATTTTACTCATCTGTCCAAGATCATAGCCAGACAGTGATTCCCTCACAGAATTTGTTCATTTATTGGTGACTTTATTTAAGGAGGAATAGCCCTTTAAAAAAATGTCTTCTCCAGCTGCATTGAGAATGTGGTCTTATTTTTAGCCAGATCATCTTTTGTGCCTCTTCTAATTTCAATGCATCATTAAGCTGCCTCAGAGGTTCTTGAGTTCAAAGATCGACTGCTGAGAAATTAGGGGCTTAGCACCTCACACATAAACTGTCTCTAACTGTTAGTAAAATCAGATTACTCTTCCTACTGAAATATAATTTATATGTTATTAAACAGACCTAGGATATATAGCTATAAATTCTTTACATAAAACCAACTGAGTTCTTGGGATGTTACAATGTAAGATCACATCATCCTCACAGAACAGAACTGACTTGTTTTATGAAAATGAAAACTTTTTATAACTCATCACACATACTATTAAATAAGAACTTACTGGAGAATAGTGTGCTTTGACTGAAAGCAAATATTACTCAAAATTCAACTGATACAGTTAATGATCACTCTTTTTAACCTATAATATAATCAGGGGTTTTGTATTGAAAATTTATTACTTATTTTTTCAAATTTTTCCTGAATTGTTAATGCCTGAAGCTCAATTTAGATTTTTCTTGTGTTTCCATGGCCTTTGTAGAGAATCCATTTAAATCCAGAAAAATGCAACCTTCTCTCCTTTTTCTTTGGCTTATTTGATGCTGGATACATTCTGTTAAGAATACAATTGCATCATTTTGTTTTTCTGTCCACAGCCCTATTTTTGAAACAGTGTTTTTATTTTTCATTCTAGTTTGCCCCTAGCCTGTACAATATGGTAGCTAATTTCTCTCTCTGTTGGTGATTATTTTCCAATGCACTGATCAGTTGTCAAGCATTTGATCCCTGGCTTCTATTTGGTTTGTGGATAAGAGATATGTGTGTTAGTAAACCTTTGCAATACCCTCAGTTCTCTGTTGAAAAATAAATTTTAGTCCTTTAATATTTCCTAACAGTTACTGAAGTATAACTTTCTGGCTTGAGGGAAAAAGGCTTAAGAAGGCTTATCCGAAAACACACAATATTTCTTAAATATCAAAGAACTCTTAAAAGGCAATGTGTTGATTAATCAAATACAATGAATCATGAAGTTTGCTTGATTCTTATTTGAATGCCTAAGATTTAAATACACACAAGTGAAGTGACTGACAATCTACTTTGATTGCTTCACCTGAAAATATAAATACAAAGTTTAAATATTGGAAGTCTTAAAAATCTCATTACACAGATGACCTACACTCGGAATTTACTTAGGTTATTTTGACATCTACTTATAATCTTGGAACAATCAAATTGCTTAGGAGAAGCATTAAGTTAGAAGGTGTTTGTAAGGGTTTGGGAGAATTATCAAAGACATTCATATGTGGAAAGCAAATCGGTCATTTAACTCTACCAGTATATGATTCTAAAAGAACTTTTTGCATAGCAATGTCTATCAATAAACTTGCTTAAAGAACTTCCCTGTGTAACAACTTTGTTCATTGGGACCATGTTTACTTATGAATTTACAGAGTGATGCTTAATTTCACACCCTTGCGTGGAATGACAGACCCCAGTTTTGAGTTGTACCATCCATGGTTCACCTTTGTTTGTTCATGCATATGGATTTGTTTTCCAGCAATGTGTGAATTGTCACTTTGATAAGTACTTCTCACTAACCTGGGTAGATGCTACTGAAGGAACTTTAGCAAATGCTCTCATTACTAGATTCACATTTTTTTAGTGTTTCATGACATTATACTTTTGAAGAACAGTTAAAATCAAATCAGAAAATTCACCTGTATAAACTGGCTTTATAACGATTGATCCACTCTAAAATATAAAATATGTATTGTCTGTGGTATCAGACAATTATGCCTTATTTGCTTATTAATGACTAACAATTTTAATTATATTGATATCTTTTCTTTTATTGGATATTTTCTTTATTTACATTTCAAATGTTATAACCTTCCCCCATTTTCCCTCTGGAAACCTGCTATTCCCTCCCCTGCTTCCATGAGAGTGCTCACCCACCCAACCACACTGGCATTCACCTACAATGAGGCATCAAGCCTTTACAGTACCATGGGCCTCTCCTCTCATTGATGCCTGACAAGGCCATCCTCTGCTACACATGCAGCTGGAGCCATGGGACCCTCCATGTGTACTCTTTGGTTGGTGGTTTAGTCCCTGGGAGATCTGGGGGGTCTGGTTGGTTGATATTGGAGACTCTGTGCTCAGACCATGGGTTGGCTATGAGCATCCACCTTTGTGTTTGTCAGGCACTGACAGAGCCTCTCAGGAGACAGCTATATCAGGCTCCTGTCAGCAAGTACTTGTTGGCATCCATAATTGTGTCTAGGTATGGTAACTGTATACGCAGTTGGGACAATCTCTGGATGGCCTTTCCTTCAGTCTCTGCTCCACACTTTGTCTCCATATCTCCTCCCATGGATAATTTGATCCCCCTTCTAAGAAGGACTGAGGCATCCACACTTTGGTCTTCCTTCTTCTTGATTTTCATGTGGTCTATGAATTGTATCTTGGATATTACAATTGTATATTGGGAATTCTGAGCTTCTGGGATAATATCCACTTATCAGTGAGTGCATACAATGTGTGTTCTTCTGTGATTGAGTTGTGAGTACTCAAGATTATATTTTCTAGTTCCATCCATTTGCCTAAGAATTTCATATATTTGTGGTTTTTAATAGCTGAGTTGTACTCCATGATGTAAATGTACCACATTTTCTGTATCCATTCGTTAAGGAACATGTGGGTTGTTTCCAGCTTCTGGCTATTATAAATAAGTGGAGCTCCAACATAGTGGAGCATGTGTCCTTATTAAATATTGGGTATATGCCCAGGAATGATATAGCTGGGTCCTCAGGTAGTATTACGACCAATTTTCTGAGGGCCAATTTTCAGAGTGGTTGCACCAGCTTGCAATCCCATTAGCAATAGTAGAGTATTCCTGTTTCTCCAGATCCTCTCCAGCATCTACTGTCACCTGAGTTTTTGATCTGGTGTGAAGTGCAATCTCAGGGTTGTTTTGATTTGCATTTCCCTGATCATTAAGAATATTGAACATTTCTTTAGGTGCTTCTCAGCCACTTGATATACCCTAACTGAGAATTCTTTCTTTAGTTCTGTATCCCATTTTTAATAGGGTTATTTGGTTCTCTGGAATCTAACTTCTTGAGTTCTTTATATATATTGAATATCAGCCCTCTGTCAGATGCAGTTTGATAAAGCCCTTTTCCCAATATGTCCGTTGTCATTTTGTCCTTTTGACAGTATCCTTTGCCTTACAGAAGCTTTACAATTTTATGAGTTCCAATTTGTCAATTCTTGATCTTATAACATAAGCTATTGATGTTCTGTTTAGGAACATTCCCCCTGTGCCCATATGCTCGAGACCCTTCCCTACTTTATTTTCTAGTAGTTTCAGTGTATCCGGTTTTATATGGAGGCCCTTGGTCCACTTGGATTTGAGCTTTGTACAGGGAGATAAGAATGGATTGATTTGCATTTTTTTCTACATATTGACTGCCATTTGAACCAGCACTATTTGTTAAAAATGCTGTCTTTTTCCACTGGCTGGTTCGAGCTCCATTGTCAAAGATCAAGTGACCATAGGAGTGTGGGTTCATTTCTGGGTTGTCAGTTCTATTCTATTGATCTACCTGCCTGTCACTGTACCAATAACATGGAGTTTTATTCACAGTGCCTCTGTAGTAAAGCTTAAGATCAGGGATGGTGATTCTGCCAGAAATTCTTTTATTGTTGAGAAGAGTTTTCCCTATCTTGGGTTTTTTGTTATTCCAGATGAATTTGCAAATTTTTCTTTCTAGCTCTATGAAGAATTGAGTTGGAATTTTGATGTGGATTACATTGAATCTGTAGATCGCTTTCAGAAAGAGAGCCATTTTTACTATGTTAATCTTACCAATCTATGAGCATGGGAGATCTTTCAATCTTCTGAGATCTTCTTTGATATCTATTATTGTGGAAATTATTTAAAAAGATTGACCTGCCAACTCTCTGTGGGTTCTGGCCAAACTCCAGTTCTGTTGCTGCCAACTCTCTGGAGATGCTGGTTTCTAGGCCCACAAACTCTACAGCCCTGAGGGGCCATAGGGCCTCCACTGAGCCATTTCACTCAGTTGTCCCTCTGTTAGCCATCTCTCTGGTGAGGGACTTGAAGTTCCTCTCCCTACTGTTCAAGGCCCAACACATCCATGGTCTCCCAGTTCACCATCCAATGACCCAGTAGAAGAAAGACTCTTAAAACTTGGTTAGTTAGCCGATGATATTTACGTATATTATAAACACAATTACAAGAGGTCAATACAGTAATTCCAGAGCCAATTAAAATGACAAAGCTTTATCCCAATATTTCTAACCATATGAAAAACACAAAGAAAAACTTCAGAAGCCATCCAAGTTCTCCCTTCCTTCTCCTCCTCCTGTGACCTTTCTTTGTTTCCCCAACTCCTAGTTCAGCCTCCCCTTTCTTGTCCAATCACAGGCTTTCCACTGCCCCAATGTGATTGGACAGGAAATACCTGCAGCATCTTTCTTCATAGACTTGAAGTCCTTGTCATACACATCTTTCACTTGCTTAGTTAGAGTCCCACCAAGGTATTTTATATTATTTGTGACTATTGTGAATAGTGTTGTTTCCATAATTTCTTTCTCAGACTGTTTATCCTTTCAGTAGAGGAAGGGCACTAATTTGCTTGAGTTAATTTTATATCCAGCCACTTTGCTGAAGTTGTTTAACAGCTGTAGGAGTTCTCTGGTGAATTTTTGGGGGTCACATAAGTATACTATCATGTCATCTGCAAATAATGATATTTTGATTTCTTCCATTCCAATTTATATCCTTTTGACCTCATTTTGTTGTCTAATTGTTCTGGCTAGGACTTTGAGTACCATATTGAACAGGTAGGGAGAGATTGGACAACCTTGTCTAGACCCTGATTTTAGTGGAATTGCTTCAAGTTTCTCTCCATTTAGTTTGATGTTGGCTACTGGTTTGATATATATATTGCTTTTACTATGTTTAGGTATGGGCCTTGAATTCCTGATCTATCCAAGACTTTTATCATGAACAGGTGTTGGATTTTGTCAAGTACTTTCTCAGAATCTAATGAAATGATTGTGTGGGTTTTTTTTTTCAGTTTGTTTTTATAGTAGATTACATTGATAGGTTTCTGAATATTGAACCATCCCTGCATCCCTGGGATGTAGCCTGCTTGATCAGGATGGATGATCATTTTGATGAGTTCTTGGATTCAGTTTGAGAGAATTTTATTGAGTATTTTTGCATCAATATTCGTAAGGGAAATTGGTCTTTAGTTCTCTTTCTTTGTTGGGTCTTTGTGAGGTTTTGGTATCAGCATAACTGTGGCTTCATAGAATAAATTGGGTAGTGTTCCTTTTCTATTTTGTGAAATATTTTGTAGAGTATTGGCATTAGGTCTTCCTTGAAAGTCTGATAGAATTCTCTATTAAACATATTTGGTTCTAGATTTGGGGTGGGGGGCAAGGCACTTTTAATGGCTGCTTCTCTTTCTTTAGGGGTTATGGAGCTGTTTAAATGGCTTATCTGATCCTGATTTAACTTTGGAACCTGGTATCTGTCTAGAAAATTGTACATTTAATCCAGATTTTTCAGTTTTGCTGAGTATAGGCTTTTGTAGTAGAATCTGATATTTTTTTAATTTCCCTGGTTTCTCTTCTCATTTTTATAGATTGTAACTTTATAAGTTTTCTACTTGAAGTATTCTAATTACAAATGAATTTGAGTACTCTCTACGCAACTTCTTTCTGTTGAGCTTAAATCTTTGAAGTCTTCTGTGAGCCATAATTGACTTCCTACTTGTTTCTTAACTTCTCAGCCTAATTCTCCAAAACATAAAGAAGTTCAAAGCTTTAAATTGTTTCATCTCCACTTTCTTATTCCTCATATATTTCCATTCTTTATCTTATGTAGACACTTGACTAATTTCTAAAATTATATAACAAGGCTGTACTGGTCTTAAACAAAGAATGATATAAATGCTAGCTAGACAATTAGATAATATATTTAACACAACTTCAAAATGTCCTGAGGCAGATGTCTAGAGAATTGTTGCAAAGGAAAATGATTTTCAAAACTAGCATAAAGGTTAGCCACACATAATTTAAGTAGTATATACATAATAAATTCTTGATGGACTATTCTACCTTTCAAATTCTGGTGTATGTCAAGGTGATCCACTTAAACTTGACATTCTCTGGAGAAGAAATGACATTTGTATAAATATGCTTGTTGTAGCAATTGTGAGATTATCTATAAATGCCTATTTTGTATTCAATTTTTAAAGTAAAAGCCAAGAGTTTGTTAATTAACCAGCCTTATAAAGCATTCCTCACACTCTTTTATTTTTGATAATTGCTGATCTTTAGAGTCTCTTAAATTAGTCACAAGATTATTAATTTTCTATTTATATTTCCTGCCTTTAACATTAAATGGATAAACTCGAATTTAGCTGAAGTTTAGGTTTCAGCAAAAATGAGTAGTTGATTCAAATATATTTAAAGAAATGTAAAGGGGAGAGTGCATAGAAATTTTAAAAATTAAGCATGAAACAAGTTTGTTATGGAGAAAGCAAATACCACCCTGAGAAATATATTATCACAAAGTTAGAAAGAAAAATAATGATAATCAAATTCATTCTTTTGTCTTCTCAGTGAGTAAAGTTATTTCCTGAGCAGTATTAGCAGGCATGAAGACACACTGGTGGTAAAACTGTGTTAAAATGCACAGTCCTAAATCCTGATTGTTATTGTTGTGGTTTTGTTACTTCTCCTTGTTGTTCTGCCAGCTCTCAGAAGGTCACAGGACTGTAACTGGAGTTGATATCGCCACTCATTCTTTCATTACATCTTTTTCTGCTAAGGAAAATAAATTCTGCAAAGATTCTCAATCTAAAAACTCTTCAGTGTTCTTAGATAAATTGTAATTGCAGGGAGGTTTAACTATCTATTTACTTCATTACATCTTCTTGTATGTCACAAATGCTGGAAAAACTAATGCTTTCAGAAGCCAAGCCCTTCTCAGTAACCCTATACATCATTTTCAAAAACTACTATGCAAAAATTGACCTTGATTTGCTTTCAGTCACTAATACCCCATTTCCATATAACTGAATATATACTCCTATACTCATCTATTCACACATACACATACACACACACACATGCACACACACACACACATGCATGCATACACATACACACACACACACACACACACAAATATATATATGAGATTGAAGGCTAAGACAAGAAATGTATGCATTCTTATATTGCCCTGTGGTTATATCTATTGTGTTATATACATTCTGTCAAAGCAGCTATTTTTGTTCTTTACTTTCATGACATTTTGACAATAACTATTTTGGCATAACAATGTAGATTTACCCTTTTGTTGCCCTGTCTGATAATGTTGAACACATTTTTGGGTTTGTTTGTTGGTTGGGTTTTGGATCTTTTCCTGTTTGAGCATTACTCATTTATAATTTTATTGGCATACACAAACCTTATATTAGGGTTTATTGGTATGTATTAATTATACCAATAGTATTTTCATACAACTCTATTCTGTATCTTTATATCTTCCATATGTCTACCCTAACTCATCCCTTTCTACTCTGATAACTCTAATAATCCTCATTAAATAAACCCACTAGACAGTTGCTTCTATACTCAGGTCATATACACATAAAAGATGATTTTATATGATTTTATATAACATCAACATCGAGTGTCTATGGATGACAGAAAAAATAATAATTTTGTCCAATGAAATGTAGCAAATATGATGATAATCCCATTCAATCATATTTTCTTATAAATAAGGAAATTTTATTCTTACTGATTGAATATATATATATTTATATACATATATATCACATTTTCTTTACTTCTCTTTCATTGAATATAAAGGTATACTCAAACTTAGCTATTGTGAATAATGCAGCAATGAATATGGATATGTTTAACCTTATACCATATTTACATATGGCCCTTCAGGTATAAGGCCCCAGTCTAATATAGGTAGGCAATACGGTAGATCTGCATTTAGGTTTTGAGAAACCTTAACCTGATTTTCATACTGGCTGGTGTACATTCTGTATATTAGTATAGAAATGTTCCCTTTTATTTCTACATCCTTACCAGCATATAGTAATGATGAAATATTTTCCTATCAATCAACACGAACAAACTCCATCTCTAAAGGGATTATTAAAATCTTACCTCTGTTAAGGCTCAGGAACCATTAGGGAAGAGGGGTTGGAACAAATAGTGAGCAGTGCTGTGACAGACTGTCATCTGGACATGACACAGCCTTTGCTATTGGTGCTTATTGTTTACTGGGAGAGATTGCCATTTCCTTGAGAAGTACCAGCACCCATAAGTTCTCAGTGCTCCATTAAATAAGTTACCCATGTTCATGCAAGCCACCCTAATTAAACTTACCAGGTCAGGAGAAAAATAAACACACAAAGCAAGAAGAAAACTTCTTGGGTAAAATATAAAGGCTTTCTTTTGTTGCTTATGCTCTTTGGGGGGGGGGTGTTACTAGAGGATAAAAAAGAATTTGAAGTTATGGAAGTAAAAAAATATCCATTATGTACTTGAAATTTTAAAAACAGGAATTTATAAGTGGTGAAGTACAAATGAGTTTTTAAATAACTTTTATTGAATATGTTCTTTGATAATTTTAATCATTTATACACTGCATTCTGAATACAGGAATCACCAGTCCTCTTTTATCTATACACCTCCACCTCTCTTATCTTTTTACAAGTTCCTTTTCTGCATTAATAGCTTTCCTTTATTTTGTGTCCTACTGAAATTTACCATGGCATCCTATGAGTGCATAAACATGTATACACATGATATACACTATATACATATATAAATATGTATACACTACATAATGATCAGGTGGATCTATTGCATATCTGACCCAATTCATACATTGTCTTCTACCTGAATATTGTCTTCTGTGTAATACAAACATTTGTTTTTTAAATAGTTTAGGTAGTCTATTGATTTATTTGTGGTTGTTTTGGGCTCATATTCAAAATAATTTCTTCTATTCCAAGTTCATTAAGATAGTCTACTAAAAATTTTTAGTGATTATGTTATCTCTTGTTTTAAAATATGTGGCCCATTTACAAGTGATAGAAAATAATTATCTTCTACACAGGCATTTCATTAGATCAACTTTTAAATAAAGTAGTACATTCTTTCCCTTTCATTTCTATGACTCAATTTAAGAATAGCCACTTGAGATTTGGAGGGGTCAACAGGATTATTACTGATGGAGCTTTAGGGAGGGGATTCATGAATATATTACATTTGAACAGATAATCTTATCAGGAAGTGATACTTGAAGGAACTGTGAGAATATTGATGCCTCAAAAGAAATTATAATTGTTCATGTTGTAATTAAATTTGCATATAACTGTCTAAAGTAGTTTATAATATCCTCATGCCTGGGCTTTTAGGCTTTTTCAGGAAAGCTTAGTGTTTAACATAGTTATTAGTATCCTCTCTATATTAAATAAACCTAGGAAACTAAGTCTACTTTAAAAACTTGATAGGACGTATTTCTTCAATTTTATCCCCTTTGTAAATGATTTCATTAAGTTGTCTTCTGTGTTCATTAAGGGAATATTGTTTTATGTTATTTGAAATTTTGTACAGCAAAGTGTGTGTGTGTTAAGAAGAAGTGGAGAGAAGAGAGATGGTGGGAGAAGGTAAGCAGGGGGGAGACAAGGAAGGTGCGGAGTGAGAAGACGGAAGAGGGAGAGATTTCTAAGTAAAGATATATACATTGGGGTAACAATGTTTTCTTAAGAGCTATAAGCTAATAAAATCTCCAGAGTCAGACATAATGGTTCTTCTTTTTGAGTGGTTAGTCAGGACAATCAAAGAGATCTCCATAACAGAAATTGATGGTAAGACCCTATTACTAAAATTACAATACACCATAACAGAGGACTTGGAGGATTGCACATGGCACTGATCTAGAAGACTCTCTCCTGAGGACTAGCTCTGATAGTCGTATGAGGGGTAGTGAAATTTTTTAAGAGAAAAAGTATTCAGTAAGTTCTAACCAATTGTAATGCCTATGAATAATAATTGTCCTCCATAAGGGCAAGATGTCTCCCATTGTGATACTATATCTTGGGCCATCAATTTAGACTTAAGAATGGCTTAATGGGAGAAAACTATGCCTAGTACTATAAGCCCAGCATGCTACATTTGGCTGGTGAGATCATGGATCCTTGAAGAGAACCTACTACTACCATATCACTAAACCAATATTTTGTCTAACTGCTTTCTAAATGTGAATCCTTCTACACAGAGATAAGTGTATCTCTCACCTCTTGCCAAAGTAGATGAAGATCATTTCAAGAAGCCACTGTTCAAAATAGAGAGAATAAAAGACCATGAATGGTCAAAGTTCCTATTCGTAAGGCTTGTAGAACATCATGAAATAGATCGTGAAATGACTGTAAGAGCAAGAGGGCCAGGACAGGAGATCTACTGGGACATATTGTCTTCTTTTTTTTAATTGATATATTTTTATTTACATTTCAAATGATTTCCCCTTTTCTGGGTCCCCACTCCCCACAAGTCCCATAAGCCCTCTTCTGTCCCCCTGTTCTTCCATCCACCCCTTGCCGTTTCCCTGTTCTGCAATTCCCCTATACTCTTGCACTGAGTCTTTCCAGAACCAGGGGCCACTCCTCCATTCTTTTTGGACATCATTTAATTTATGGATTATGTCCTGGGTATTCAAAGTTTCTAGGCTAATATCCACTTATCAGTGAGTGCATACCATTGATCTTTTGAAACTGGGTTACCTCACTTGGTATGATGTTCTCCAGTTCCATCCATTTGTCTAAGAATTTCATGAATTCATTGTTTCTAATGACTGAATAGTACTCCATTGTGTAAATATACTACATTTTTTGTATCCATTCCTCCATTGAAGGACACCTGGGTACTTTCCAGCTTGTGGCTACTACAAATAGGGCTGCTATGAGCATAGTAGACCATGTGTCCTTATTGCATGCTGAAGAATCCTCTGGGCATATGCCCAGGAGTGTTATAACAGGGTCCTCAGGAAGTGACATGCCCAGTTTTCTAAGGAACCACCAGACTGATTTCCAAAGTGGTTGCACCATCTTGCAATCCCACCAGCAGTGGGATTCCTCTTTCTCCACATCCTCACCAACACCTGCTGTCTCGTGAGTTTTTTACCTTAGCCATTCTGACTGGTGTGAGGTGATATCTCAGGATTGTTTTGATTTGCATTTCCCTAATGATTAATGATGTTGAACATTTCTTAAGGTGTTTCTCAGCTCTCCAAAGTTCTTCATGTGAAAATTCTTTGTTTAGCTCTGTACCCTACTTTTTAATGGGGTTATTTGTTTCTCTGGGTTCTACTTTCTTGAGTTCTGATAAAAACTGCATGGTATTGGTACAATATCAGGCAAGCGGATCAATGGAATAGGATTGAAGACCCAGAAATGAACCAACACACCTATGGTCACTTGGTCTTCGACAAAGGAGCTGAAAGCATCCAGTGGAAAAAAGATAGTCTTTTCAACAAATGGTGCTGGTTCAATTGGAGGTCAGCATTCAGAAGAATGTGCATCGATCCATTCTTATCTCCTTGTACCAAGCTCAACTCCAAATGGATCAAGGACCTACACATAAAACCTGACACACTGAACCTAATCGAAAAGAAACTGGGGAAGACCCTGGAGGACAGGGGAAAAGTTCCTGAATAGAACACCAATAGCTTATGCTCTAAGATCAAGAATTGACAAATGGGACCTCATAAAACTACAAAGTTTCTGTAAGGCAAAGGACACTGTCAAAAGGACAAAACGTCAACCAACAGACTGGGAAAGGATCTTCACCAACCCTAAATCCAACATGTCTTCTATGCATGACAGTGAAGCTGTTTGCAAAAAATATCAACAACACAGTTAAATAAATAGAACCAAAATATGCCAACACCAACTGCCATGCTCACATGTGTGGGGGCATTCTCACAAGGCTTCACCTCTAGATGAAGGGCTATACTCAATTAATGATTACAGAGACAGACAAATAGTTTTCTCCAGGAATGAGCACACTGAAAGGATAACCAGTCCAAACTAAGTAAAGAAACTAAAAGGATCTATGTAGCAATGTCATTGGTAGTTATACATAGTAAGAATTTTTCTCATGCATTCATAATGAAAAAAAGGAAGGTATTTCTTCCCATATGCTTCTCTTTCTAAGATTTAGAGACCAACAGTGCTGCAAATTGGAAACTAAATGTCTATCCTCAGCTTCATAGGTAATGCATTACTTTTTGTTACTCTATGTTCCATGCATAGTGATATGTATATTGTATCCCATCAAATGTAAATGTATAGCTTAGAATGAAAGACTTAAAAGAAAAATAGTTCTGTTTCTCTGTTTCCTTATATACCCATTGAGTTCCCAGGAAGCAATGGAACAGAATATGGGAAGACGCAGTATTGGTAAACAGTAGGATTTTATATACACTAAATTCTGGGAGATGCAGTACCTGTAGCAAAATTCTGGTGTAAGATGCTTGATAAGAAGCTTGAGAAACTTGTTTTTCATTATTATACCAGGTTTTAATGACAGAGAACTAGGTAACCCATTACCATATTTTTAAAAATTCAGTGCTTTATAAGTCACTAAAATAAATACTTCTTTTCACATTTTTAATAAAAGCATAGATTGTGATATTTTCTACAACAAAATTCCCCACAAAATAGTCTCTTAAGTAAATAGATAACATGCTAAGATCAGGGAAATTCTACAAGCTCAATGTGAGATGTAAATAGATTCTTTTATTTTTAAAGATATAGCTGCTGCATAAGCAAAAAGAAGTAGCATCCTGTATATTCAAGACAGAAAGATAAATATCACAGTAATTAATAAATTCAGGCACTGGAAGTATATGATTCTATGTGAGAATTTTAAAATGTGCAGTTAAACATGAATATAAGAATGAAAAAGTAAAGAATCATTTTCAAAACAGATCTAAATAAGAAATAATACTAAAATTAATTGGGAAATGTGGATGGTTTTCAAATACAGAAAAATATTGATTGGCACAGTTACATAGTTCACTGGAGGCAATCAAAGAGAAGTTGCATTGGATACAATTGAACCATGATATGTATGCAAAGATATATCTAACAAAAAATAAAGCAGAAGATTTAAAGCTATAAAACTGTGAAAAATATAAAAGGCAAAAAGAAGATATGGAGTAGTACATGTTTAATAAACAGTGAATATAGAAAATGTGGCAATATGCTGTTTACATGAAAAGATTCAGTTTTCCTTAAAGAATATCCAAAATGAAAGGTTTGAATATCATGATGCATACTATTTTCAACTGTCTAAATCCAATGAGTTCAAAAAGTATGAAAAATGAACACATATGAAAGATTAATAGTTTGATCTGCCTCTTATATATGTATATTTCTGTGTATAGGTTTCTACATATGATGCATATGTGTGTACATGTATGTGTAGAGAATAGGGAAGCAAAGATGACCATAACAACACATGGAACATGTATAGATGTTTATTATCTAATCTTTATACTGGTTATTAATTCTTAGATTTTTAAAATCAAGATACAAAGGCAAATGTTTTGGAGTAAAGCTGCCATTTTCCAGGCAAAATTAAGGGAATGAAATTTACATAATCTGAGCAAAATTTTGACTTGTAAAATAAAATATAAAAAAAAAATCAAACAGACTACAAAACATAAAAAAGTAGCTGATGCCAGACTCCTCTGTCATGGTGTAAAAGGCTCCAAAGGACTGTAAATACCCACAAATACTTCCTGTAGACTCTAGCATCATAAGAGTTTCTCCACAGTGTTTTGCCCCTTGGTGATGGTAGAAAAAGCGCATTTGCATTTACTGTGTCAGTTAAAAGCTTGGCTTCCTCAAGGGGGGCATAGCTGAACAAGGCATCCGAAGGTTTGAATAAATAGGAGGGAGGGAGTGACTGCTCTGGCATGACACAGATATTGCCCACAAAGCACAGTCACTACAGTATGAACAAACATATACAGCAGAAATAGTACCAAGACAAAGGACCAAACCCATATGCTATTAAAAGAAAACTTCTCAGAGAGAAGGAAAAAATTAGCCCAAAATAAAAATTAGGAGTCGTTGTTAAGTTTGATAACAAAACATCACTGAAGGACTGATATATTAAACACTTGTTAAAATGAGAAAGACTGTTAGTATTTTAGTTAGTGCTATTGTCCTCAATTAAGACATAAAATAAAATGTAAATAAATAAGACAGAAAGAATGTGCTTTAGAAAATGGCACCACCAGGTATTCAGACATGCTGGCCTAGAGTCTGACAGCCAGTAAGGTAGTAGGCACAGATCTCAGCAGCAAAGGAGCTGGAATGAAAAACAGGTTTGTCAGATTCGGAAGTGGAAACTGACTCTGAAACCCAGGACTCTGGGCAAACTGGACTCTTTGGCCCGTCTTCTCTATGTATCCCTTTGAAATGTAATTTTTACAAAGCCTTGCCACTCTATCTTCTTTCATGTATAGCAACTTAATAAAAGCCGCCCCTTTCAGATGTTCATTTATCTTGTAGTTCCCAGACTAGAGCTCATTCTCTCCATGCCCCCGAATACCCTGCAAAGAGCACTAACTTCAAAGGCAGGAGTCTTTCCTATTAAGGACAGGCAATTCACAGACACTAACAGCAAGGCTGCTGGCATCCTGTGAAGCCAAGGTGCTTCTCTGTCTCCTCTGTTTACAGGTGTTCATAACATTCTGTGCAAAATGTTAACAAAACATCACAGAAAAGACCACTAAACAAGAATGAAAGCTTGCATAAACAAAAACATCAGATCACTTACACATAAAATGGCTGTTATGAAAATGCCCCACATGTTCCCTATTCAAAACCACCTGTACGCACATCAAATTTTAACTCTGAATTAAATATTGCTCTCTCCAGTCTGTTTAGAATTTTATATTTAAGGTTATCCATAGCGTCACATTTTATCAATAATTCATGCTTCAAATAGAAAATATCTTTATTGAGAAACATTGAATAGTTACAAAATATTATGAAAGCACTATAGCAAAATTCTTTGAACATTCTATGATCTGATCCTAGGACTTTGTAGAAACCTTTAACATAAATTACATTAGTAAAGTACCATTTGCACTGTTTGTGTTTGTTAAAAAAGACTCTGGTAGGGATGAGAGAATTTAGGGTCAGACTCAAGCACGTTTATTTCAAGGGTCCTCCAAAATTCTTTGACCTTTGTCAACCTTTGTTGTAAGGAAAAAGAGAAGCAGCAGATATCAAAAGGTGATAGAAGCATTGCGCCCTCGACAACAGCCTCATTCTATAAACAGTCACCAAACCCCGACACTATCATGGACGACAAGAAGTGCATACTGAAAGGAACATGCCATGGTTGTCTCCGGAGGGGCCCTGCCAGAGCCTTACACATACAGAGGCAGATGCTAGCAGCCAACCACTGGATTGAACATGGGGTCCCCAATGGAGTAGTTGGAGGGTGGTCTGGAGGGACTGAAGGGGTTTACAGCACCATGGGAAGAAAAACAATGTTGGCCACCCAGGCACTAAGCCATCAACCAAGCGGCACACATGGTTCCAGCCAAAAGCTTGGCACAGGAATGCCTTGTTGGGCATTAGTGAGAGGAGAAGTCCTTGGTCCTATGAAGGCTCAATAGATGCCCAACAAAGGGAAATCGAGGTGGGGAGGTGGGAGTGGGTCGGTTGGAGGAGCATATACTTGAAGGCAGAGGGTGGGAGGAGGGGTTGGGATTTTCAGGAAGGGGGGAAACCCTGGAAAGTTTTTAGCATTTGAAATGTTAATGAAGATTATATTCAATTTTAAAAAAGCAAAAGAAAAGAAAACAGCTAAAAGGAAAACTACTTCCAATACAGGTGATGAAAGGTCCTGTGGTGGGAGCAAGAAGCCGGAAGTTTACCTACAGGAGAAAGGACAGCTCTCCTAGAAACCTCCCAGTCAGGAACCCCAGCTCGAAGGATGGCAGTAGAGCTTCCCCAGTAATTTCTGAGGGATGTAACAAGCAACTGTCACACGGTTTGATGATGGTTTGTGTTTTCTCTGCTCTTTATCTCTGTCTCTGTGTGTGTGTGTCTTGTCTGTCTGTCTGTCTCTCTGTCTCTGTGTGTGTCTTGTCTGTCTGTCTGTGTTTGTGTGTGTCTGTCTTTCTGTCTCTCTGTGTGTGTCTGTCTCTGTGTGTGTGTGTGTCTGTCTGTATGTCTCTCTCTCTCTCTCTCTCTCTCTCTCTCTCTCTCTCTGTAGGTGTGTGTGTGTGTGTGTGTGTGTGTGCTTCTCTCTGTCTCTGCTTTTTTGTCTTGGTCTCTATCTGCCTGTCTCTTCCTCTCTCTGTCTCTCTGTCTCTGTCTGTCTCTCTGTCGCTCTGTCTCTGCTTATGACTTTGTCTCTGCCTCTCTCTGTCTCTGTCCCCTTTTGTCTTCATCTGTCTCTCTCTCTCTCTCTCTCCCTCTATCCTCACTCACTCACTCCCCCCTCCCCCACCCCCCACCCTTGTGCTCTGTTCGTTCACTTTTGCTTGCTACATGCTTCTCAGATTCACTAATTTAAAAAACTGTTCCCTTAGATCATTGTGCATATGGAATAGTTGAATATATCTAGTACCAATCTTTGGAAATGCTTAGGTTTTGAACTGAATTAAAAGACTTAAAATGACTTTATAATTCATACAACTTCTTAAATGTTATTAAAGGTAAAAATATCAATCGTTCTCCAAAGTCTTAGGGTCAAAGATACAATATTTTCAAAAATTTAAGGAAATAAAATGAAATTTTTATGTTAAATAATTGTTAATGTCCTCAAAATGATCTGGAAATAGTTGAACATTAAAATTCTCAACATTTAGAACTCTAAAATTATATACAAATAATAGACTATATTCTGTATAAAAAGAAACACATAATAACCTAATGATACTATTATTTTCTCAATATAAATCTTCATAATTTGTCTGTAGTACCATTGAGTGAAAAATCTGAGCTGATGAATACTTTTATTTGAATAATCCATGTAAAATAAGCCAAACCTCTCCAAAGCTATAGTGTGCTGCACACCAGTGCCACTGCTCATCAAAGCACAAATTATTCTTACAAAAAATTAGCATTTTCATTTGAAGTTGAATGCAAAATCTGCAATGGTAATAAAGGAAACAACACCATCTTTCTAATTTATTAGCTGAAAATTTGTTTTGAATTTATATATGGATTCTGCTTCAAGATTTTTATTTCAAAACATTTTGTTAGCATATTAGTTTATGCTGAGCGCTCATTTAGCTGCATTTATATACTCTGCCTATTTTAATTAACTCATTCATGCATTCTGATGCTTTTGCTAATTTTAGATGATGGATCCATCATTGTTTGTTTATAAAGGCTGATTGGAAACAAGGCATTCATTATGTCGTGCCTGATAATCTGCTCACTTCATTATCTTGGGGCAGTTTCTGAACCTGCATCTTTGCTGTCATCAAGTCTTTATAAATACTATGTCCCCATTGATTAATGCTCATTGGCAGTATTGTCTGCAATAGTTATTCCCAAATTATTGTCTCTTGTGCTATTTTATAAGGTGTTAGCCTAATATACAGAAAATTATGCTTTCAAGAAAATCTATATCTCTCTCATTTCTGTAATAAATCTTTGACTCACAGATATGGTATTTGGCTAAATTAACAAAGAGGCTTTTGTCCCCCAAAGTGCATTATGTTCACGACTGCACCAGCTTCCTTAATAAATTGCTTTTATGCCTTGATGATATCTAGGTTTTGTTTTCAAAGCAGACTTGGCTCTTTGTCTCATGGAAATTCTGCTGTACAGAATAAATCCTTATACATGGTTTATGAACACTTAAAAACAGGAGAAAAGTTAACTTTCTAAAATAGATCATTTAGTTTACTATCATTCCAGAAAACGTACTGGAGAGGCGGGTGAGTGGAATAATTGATCTGTGGCTTTTTGTAGTACCCCTTTCTTCTGGGGTTTGCAAATAAACTAGGAAAATAATAACTTGTAATACCCCTTTAATCATACGCATAAATTGAAGTGTGACCTAGAGAAACCTGTCTGTAGATCCCTAAGCAGCCATGAGCCGAAGACTATCAGGCTTTGTGGTACTGCTCTGCCAGCATGGACTAAACTCTCCACACCAGCATCTAATTATCTCACTTGATTTCAGTATGAACTTGAAAAGCTCTAGAAAATGGCTTTGTAATATTTTATATGAGAAAAGGTTGTTTGTAGTCAAAGAGTCCATGTTGCCAGGAGATATAAATTCACAACTCTGAGTTACTCACCTGTGAATATCCCAGCAAGAAGCACCAACTTGTGCCTGAAGTATTGATCTCATTTTTTGCAGGTCTTGCTTCTTACAATCAGTTATCACTCAGTACATAAAGTTTGGGTGGGCGCTTGTAGTGGGTATTGTGTAAAGTAAACATTAAGCTCCTATAAGGATGACCATTAATAACCCAAAATCCATTTTGCTTGATGGAGGGGACATAACTTTATGCACACATAGAAAATTTAGAAGCCAAGGAAACATTTTTGGTTGTTTCTACATGTCTGCCAATTTGATAGATGTGAAGTGAATGTATTTATTTTCTTGTGTATTGTTTTGATTATTACTGTGGCCAGACACTTTACAATGTATATTGACTTTTATATTTCTTTTCCTTTGAGTTATTCTGTCATGACTGTTGCACTTTAATTTTCTGCATCTTCTTTTATTTGATGTATAGTAGTTATGTAGTCTTCATCTCTGTCTTTGGCATTGTATATAGAGTACACATAGAGAGAGAGCTCATGCCATCTTACCATCTGTAACAATAATCACATTATTTTTTAAAAGATATAGATAGCTTTCACAGTTATTTAAAGGTTATACATGAAGAACATGGTAAAAAACAAAGAGTAAAAATAATTTATTGTTTCCTTCCAATAGCACAATGTTCTCTCCACTTTGCATTCACTATTAGTATTGCTTGGGACTTATTTTACACAATAATTTTCATGTACCTATTGATCTCTCATTAGGAATTTTTACTTAGTTCTATTGGTGAATACATATATACAAGATTGTTGACATGGATAATTGGAGGATATGTGTGCAGATATGTCTATGTCAATGTACCACTGTCTTATCCACTGTCTTTTTATTATAATCAAGAAGCTTTAGAATAGTTTTGTTTCCATTTTCTACATAGTTTAGAGATGCAAATAGTTTCCATGTTCACTCATGTCAGTCTTTTATAAAGTAGAATTTTAACAGAATTTCATTGCATCTATAGATGAAATTGGAGATATTGGATATATTGTTGTACTAAAACCACATGTGACCACAACACATCTTTCAACATATTGACCTCTATGCCATTAAATGTGTTAAATAGAGTTGAGGTAGTAGATCATGGTGAACTACAGTCTTAGCATGTGTGGGGTTCTGGGTTCAATCTCCAGCACAAAAAAATAAATTAAGTAAATATATTAATAATAAATATGCTGTGTGATATTTCATGAGGTTTAATTACAATATTTTCTCTACAATAATAATTTTGCTGGTATTAGCCAAACTATTTTAAATTAAATTTTCTAGAAAATGCAACTTGACTATTTTTTTACTTTTATGCATTGATTGTTTGTGTGTATCTGTGTGTGTGTGTGTGTGTGTGTGTTTCTGTGTGTGTGAACAGCTGCATAAGCTATGTGTGGAGGTCAGAGGACAAACTACATGGAGTCAGTTTTCTTCTTTGACCTTTACAAGAATTCCAAAAAATCAAGCTCAAGTCATCAGGGCTGCCAAGCAAACATCCTTCCCCTCTTAGCCGTTTTAACAGCATCCTTTGACACTCTGTAAACATAAAACAGTATTTTATTTAATTTACACTTTTTCATGTAACTTGTATCTAAAACTGCTACTTATTTTTGAATCTTGATTGTGCAATCTTCCAAGCTGGTCAGCAGTTTTATGAGTTTGAATTTTTATATGTTATCTTGATTTTCTGCGAAAGCAATAATTCCATCTATAACTAATAAGGCATTTGTTTATTGAGCATTGCTATGTGACACAGTAGTATGAATAAAACACTAATTGACAAAGGGCAATGGTATACACCATAACTTCATATATGAGTTTAATAAAAATGTTTGAAATTCTGACATAAGCCTCTAAATATGATTAGCAGAAAAAGTGTACTGCTTAAACAGTCTGATGATATTAATAAACAGGTTAGAGGCTGCGTCTTAAATAAAGCGATGAGTCATAGGATCATGTACTTTTCAGAATATCATGACTTTTTAATATGTACTTTATGTATTATATGGGAAATGTCACGAACAAAATTGGAAGGCTAATACATGCATTTTAATTCTTATATGTCAGACATTTTGTATGTGTGTACACATAGAAAATAATCACTTTGATGTTCCATGAAAGTAATATGTGTATAGTATCATAACAAGAATAACCTACTTTGCTCAGAGAACTAAACAGATGAAGAGATCCAGGGATTTGGTTGAGGTTGAAGAACCAGCTTATGATGAAGACACGTTTGAGCCACAACTTCCACCTCTACTCCACAATCTTCCGTATAGCATATTGTATGCTCTACAGTATCCTCTAGACTCACATAAGCATACCAATTACTAACTCACTACTGTGATTGTATCCACAGAGCTCAAGACATCCTGTGAACAATCAGTCCTGGACAGGGGAGCATCATAAGGGGGTCCTATCCCTTACTGGAACATAACCTTTACTGCAACATGAAAACTAGAATGGAGGGGGTAGGAGATCATTATCTCCAGTTTTGTGAGAGCTCAAAAAACAAACCAGGCTCCAGTGGACAGTTCCACATCTGTATTCACACAGATGATGGACTTATTTAATTAAATTCAAACATAGCACAAACAAAAAAATTTGCAAATACGGAGGAGATTAGTGAGATGGAAAGAGTGGTCAGGAGAGCCGAGAATGCGATAAGGTAGAGACAGATAATGGTAGTCAGTATCCATATGTGAACTTGCCTTAGAACACGTCCAATTAATACAAAAAACGATATCTATTTTAAGTAGATAAATAAATTTTATTGCTTATTAAAATGACATTTTTATAACAGTTTAGAAGGGTATATTTTTTAAGTTTGGTGTTTTCATTTACAAAAATACCATTTTAACTGTTTTTCCTTGAACATTTTAGTAAATTATCCATTGATATGGTTAGATATTTCAAAGATCCTTATTATAATTAGTTTATTAATTTTAATGTCACTTAACTACCATATCCCTTGGTTAATTTCATTGGGTTTGTTAACTTTTGGATATCTGCTCATAAATTTTGAGTTTTTGTTTTCTAACATAAGCATTAGGATTAAACAGTTTTAACCTCAACTTGTGTTTTAATATATAAACTTTGTGTTCAGTTTCTAATATTCCCAATTGTTATTATGATTTCTTATTTTATCAAAAACTATTTAGAACTATGTTACTAAATTTTCAAACATAGCATTTCTGTGTTTTCACTTTTAATCACATATAATCTCTCTGAGATAAACTCTTAGAAATTCATTATATTTCATATTTTCTACAGAAGGACAATTTTCTCTAACTTTGCTTAACAATACTGATAATGTATCCTTCTATAATTTTTCCTGTAAAATGAATGCCAGTAAGATAATGTCTAAAGCTTTTACTAGGGTATTCCTGTCCACTACAGTTTATCTCTGGCTCTCTTGTTCACCATTCACACATGAAAGTCTTTTTCCGATTTTCGAGTTTTCTCTTGCTTCTAGACTGTCATTCAATACATTTTACCACACTTATCATTGTTTAGGAGCTTTCACAACGTCTCATAATATGGATCCAGGTGCCTCTATCACGTTACACTGCTAAGTAGGTGCCACTTCCCTCTCCATAGTAGTCATTTTTCTGTTTCTAAGCAAAATTTCCTTGACCAAGGCTATCCGTGGAAAAGGAGTTATGATTTCAGAGCTTTAAGAGTCCATCATACCAGAACGCATGACTGCAGCAGATGCTCACCTGAGAGATCACATCCCCAACCAAGACACAGATCAGGGAAAGAACATTGGAAGTAGAGAAAGGCTATTTACTCTCAAAGCCAGTTCCCACTGATGAAGTTTCCACACCAAAGCTATACTTCCTGAACCTCCAGAAACTGGAGGTTCCACAACTTGGAGCCAAGTGTTCAAATACCTGAACCAATGAGGGGCATATTTCATTCAAAACACCATATACCATCTTTACATGTGGGTGTTTTTGGAAGAGAGAAATAGTCATATCTTGTACTATGTTTCCAAAATGTACCATAAAATTGGACACATAAGTGTTTCTATACACACACACACACACAAACACACACACATAAGCACTTGCATGTACATACAAAATTTATGAACTAAATAAAAAATCTGGAATCAGATGATAAATACAAAGACCTAGTAACATGATTTTTCATTTTAAAAATAAACACTTTGACAAAAATAACTTAGGCTAGAGGTAAAAGCAACATGTGCTTTAACATGTAGACATTTAATTACACAACCTTCTTGCCCTTCAACAAAAAGATAGCTACCAAAGCCTAAAGGATATTAAAGCCGAGACAGTCACCCCTGATTCTTTGTTACTTTAATATACAGCATGATCTCTCTCACAAATGCTGCTCATTAGGGAAAAATAAGTCTAAGTCAGAGAGTATGTTTTCTTCATTATCTTGTTGGAATTATAAATCTTTCCAGTTGGTAATTTTCTTAAAACTAATGGCTTCTTTTATGTGTATGTTAAAAATTGACAAATGTCTTTCTGTGGTGTTTCATCTTCATAATAGCTTGAGTTTCAAAAAATGGTTGGATCCATAATTGTATAATATTATAACACACAAAAATAAAGGAAAGCAGGAAGCTTCATTGCTGACCTCCACTGGTCGGCTTATTATAAATAGTCTTTCCTTTAATTCAGGAACTGCTCAAATACTAGACTGTGTGCCTTATTTAGAGTCATTCTCAGTAATTCACTGCTATGATTTATAATCACATCGAGGCTCATAGGTTAATTACAGAATCTTATATGAAAAAGTATTTCTTTTTACTAATTCCAGTGATGCAGCTTTTATTTTATTCTGCATTCTTCAGTTGTTGGTTTTTGTAGTATACAAATTGGAAGTGCACAGTCTTAGCATAACCTACATGTAATTTTATAAGCCCCTTTCTTAACCCTTACCTAATTCATTTCCAAAATTGTGAAAGTACATTTTATATCTATTTTATCATATTGCAAGTTTATTGACCTTAAATTCAATTACTGTCAACCAACTAATGACAGAAAAGTAACAATTAGTGTTTCTCAAAGTTTTCTAGTGTTTTGTATAAAGAACCGAGTTCCAGAAATTAATTTTGGTGTAAAATATACATACATACTTTATGATCACCCCATCACAAAGACACACACATATACACACACAGTGAGAGAGAATATTATTGCTTAAGTATATAATTATAAATATATTACTAAACATAATATCACTATGCAACTATTTTTATATTTTATAGCAATATGAAATGGATTCTCTATTTTTAATTTTTTAAAGATTATTAATTTATTAACTTATTTATTTATTTTATGTATATGAGTGTCCTATCTGCATGTATGCCTGCATCAGATCACACTGTGGGTGGTTCTGAGCCACAATGTGGTTACTGGGGACTAAACTCAGGGTCTGTGGACGAGCAGAGAGCGTTCTTAACAGCTAAGCCATCTCTCCAGCCCTAAATGGATTCTTATGATGATTAAAAGTAAGGAACCATGACAATGCTAGGTAGGTATGACAGTCTGACTGGGATCTCAGTCAGTATTCACAAAAAGAAACGAGGAGGTCCTGGTAGCATGATACAAGACCCTGCCTTAGTGAATAAAGTGGACATTTATGAGAAGATTCCTGATGCCACCCTCAGGTATGCATACATACTTGAAAACACACACAAATATATGTATATATATATGTGTGTATACACACACACACACACACACACACACACACACACACATATATATATATATATATATATATATATATATATATATACATTCCACACATACATACACACGAGAAAAGAAAACATGGTAAACTAAAGTAATAGTTTTAGAATCTTATATTTAATATAGGTAGCTTTCATGCAAATTTGAATTTATTTTTTCGTGATTATATTATGACTACATTTCTCCCTCTCTTTCCTCCCTTCAAAATCTCCCAGAACCCCTCTCAGTTCTGTTCAATTTATGGATACACTTCCCCCCATATTTTACTTTGTTATTGTGTGCATATATGTATTTTTAAGTGTGGTGATGTAATTGATTTCCTAGGAAACATTTTTTGTATTTTTGTTTAACGGGGCCACTTTTGTTTATGCTCCAACAAAGAAGTTGTGACTAACACAGAGGTTAGATCAGGAACTAATCTCTCTCATGTTAAATAGAAGAAGAAAAAAACAGTAGAGCTGAAGTGAAAGGCCTTTGCTGAACTGATTTATGTTTTATTACAACAATAGGTGATAATGGATTTTTAATCGGTACAGCTTCAGCAATAAGAAAAGAAAGGCCATTGCTTTTAAAATAAAGCAAGATGTAAACACTAGATTTGTTTGGTGATATTCAAGCTTTATGACTTGCCTCTTGGCCTTATCATTAACAAAAACAAATCTCTTCATTGTTAGGATTGTCTAATGTAAAATCATGTCATTGTTAAACAAAAACAATGATGTATTTTCTCCCCTCACATCCTACTCAGCTTTGAAAGACAGTTTGAATAGAAGCCAGCAGGGAGAAGGCTTCCAGCTGGGTCGCAGCCTACTTTCACTACATCTGAAAACAAAGGTGTGTGGTGTCATCCATAGCATGAATTTATTCTCTACTTATATATGTATATTTCTTTTGTCAACAATAGCAAATCGTCACTTAATGACAGAGATTTAAATAAAATGATAACATTAAACTCAGAGAGGTCTTAAAATAAAAACAATTATTTAGGTTCCAAAGGACAGATTATGTTCTGTCCTTAAATTTTATTTTTCAAATACTAACTGCTAGGTTTTTTTTTTGTTTGTTTTTTTTTTTTTTTTTTTTTTGCTTTTGCTCTTTGAGATACAGTGTATGTTCACAGGTAGAATTATATATGAAAAAGATCGAATTTCTTTGTGTACTTTGCATCACATAATAACAGAATCCTTCACTCTCAAAGTTTGGTCAGATATTGATATCAAAAATGTCATATTTCTCTGAGGATGTGGAGAGAGGGGAACACTCCTCCATTGCTGCTGAGGTTAAAAACTTGCACAGACATTTTGGAAATCAATATGGCAGTTTGTGGGAATCTATCTACAATATTCTGGTATACCACTCCAGGGCATATGTACAAAGGACACTCCACCATACCACAAGAACACCTGTTCAACTATGTTCATAGCAGCTATTATTCATAATAGCTAGAAACTGAAAACAACCTATATGTCTTTTAACCAAAGAATGGATAAAGGAAATTTGATACCTTTACATAATGGAGTATTCTTGACTATTAGACACAATAACTTCATGAAAATTGTTATCAAATGGATAGGAAAAGAAAAGATCATTCTGAGCACAGTAACCCATATCCAGAAAGACAAATACGGTATGTACTCACTTATATGTGAATATTAGCCGTAAATTAAAGGATCAATATACTGCAATCCACAGACCCAGAGAAGCTAAGTAGCAAGGAGGACTCAAGTCAGACAGGCATGACTCTCATTCAAAAGGGGAAAGAGAACAGACATCAGTGTTGGATGGGAGGAGGGGACTGGACCAGGGGTGGTAGAAGGTACAGATGTGAACCAGAGGGATCAGATTAAGGGGAAGACAAAGGAAGAGATTAAGGGTGTATTAGTCAGGGTTTCTATTCCTGCACAAACATCATGACCAAGAAGCAAGTTGGGGAGGAAAGGGTTTATTGAGCTTACACTTCCACGTTGCAGTTCATCACTAAAGGAAGTCAGGACTGGAACTCAAGCAGGTCTGGAAGCAGCAGCTGATGCAGAGGCCATGGAGGGATGTTTCTTACTGGCTTGCTTGCCCTGGCTTGCTCAGCCTGCTCTCTTATAGAACCCAAGAGCACCAGCCCAAAGCTGGAACCACCCACAAGGGACCCTCACCACTTGATCACTAATTGAGAAAATGCCCCACAGCTGGATCTCATGGAGGCACTTCACCAACTGAAGCTCCTTTCTCTGTGATAACTCCAGCCTGTGTCAAGTTGACACACAAAACTAGCCAGTACAATGGGAGAGACAAATGGAATGAGGGAACATCTCTGGAATAAGCTAGAAACATAGGTCCATGGAAACTCCTAGGAATATATGAGGATGATCCTAGCTAACACTCTCAGAAATGTGAATATGAGTCATCTCATGTAACCTGGTAAGACATCCAATTGAGGAACTGTGACACCAAACCAGCCACACAACTTCAACCTATGACTTGGTCTGTTTACAAGATGTTCTGGGGCAAAGGTGGAACAGAAATTGTGGAAGTGGCCAACCAATGGCAGGTCCAGTTTGAGACCCATGGCTTAGAGGAAGCCTATGCCTTAAACAGCCTGAAGGGCCAGAAACTAGAGGCTGTATAGCCCAGAGACCTAGGAGAGAAACAGATGTGAATGGGGCGGGGGGGGGGGGGGGGGCGATCAATGAAATGGTTCATAATGGTACTACTCTGTTACACTCATAGTTTCATGCCAAGTTCAGCTGTCATCACAGAGGCTTCAGCCAGCAGCAGCTGATGGAAACAGATACACAGACCCACACTCAAACATTAGGTAGATTGAGCCAAAAGGTTCAAAGCACCACAAGAAAAAACAACTAACCTTGGCCTATAAGAGCTCACAGGGACTGAATCACAAGTGAAAGAATCTACAGGGACTGACTAAGGCCCTCTGAATATATCTTCCAGTTCTGTAGCTTGGTCTTCATGTGGGACACCTAAAAGTGGGAGCAGAAGCTATCTCTGACTCTGTTGCCTGTCTTTGTGACCTGTCTTCTTAGAGTGAGTTGCCTTGTTTAGCCTTGATAGGAGAGGAGGTACTTAGTCTTATTGCAACTTCATATGCCATAACTAGTTGATATCCATGGGAGGCTGGACGAGTTGATTGGGGATCAGAGGAGCTGTTGAAGAAAAGAGATGGGAGGAGGGCCTAAGAGGAGAGGAGGGAGGAGAAATTGTAGTTGGGATATAAAAATATATAAACAAACCAAATCATATATATTCCAAGAAAGTTTTGAGGGGATTGCTGACCAATCCTACAAGAGGAGTTTAAAATGTTTTGAGGCAGCTAAAAATTGAGACTGATATGCCTTAGTGAGAAGCTAGAAGGTAAGGAAATTAAAGGGATAAAGAAAATACATGGTGTGCATTTCCATAAAACTAACAAGAAAGAAACAATGGGCATTCTTATCACCATATAAAGATAATTAGAAAACACAGGAAGAACAAAGATTGGCCTGAGAGCTTCAGGAGCAAAGCATTAAAAAGGTGGCAAAAAAAAAAAAATGGCATGACTTCACTCATAGACAAAATCTGAAAGTGAAAATAACATAAAAAACAAAATTTTGTCCATTTAATTTTATAATCTAAATTATTTATTTTAATATTTATCTTTATATAATTTATCAGTGATTACTTCTTTTAGTATTTATCTTTAAATAATTTATTTGTGTGTAGATGTGTATATGTGTAGCTAATGTCAAACTAATGTTTCAGCACTCCTAAGATTCTTCGGAATATACTCATGCAGAAGAATGCGAATCGATCCATTCTTATCTCCTTGTACTAAGTTCAACTCCAAATGGATCAAAGACCTCCACATAAAACCTGACACACTGAAACTAATAGAAAAGAAATTGGGGAAGACCCTTGAGGACATGGGTACAGGGGGAAAGTTCCTGAATAGAACACCAATAGCTTACGCGCTAAGATCAAGAATTGACAAATGGGACCTCAAAAAACTACAAAGTTTCTGTAAGGCAAAGGACACTGTCAAAAGGACAAAACATCAACCAACAGATTGGGAATGGATCTTCACCAACCCTAAATCCAACAGAGGGCTCATATATAAAGAATTCAAGAAGGTAAACCCTAGAGAACCAAATAACCCTATTAAAAAGTGGAGTACAGAGTTAAAGAAATTTCACCTGAAGAACTTCAGATGGCTGAGAAGCACCTTAAGAAATGTTCAACATCATTAATCATTAGGGAAATGCAAGTCAAAACAACACTGAGATTTCACCTCACATCAGTCAGAATGGCTAAGGTTAAAACTCAGGAGACAGCAGGTGTTAGGGAGGATGTGGAGAATGTTGGGATTGCAAGCTGGTACAAACACTTTGGAAATCAGTCTGGCAGTTCCTCAGGAATCTGGGCATGACACTTTCGGAGGACTCTGCTATACCACTCCTAGGCATATACCCAGAGGATTCCCCGGCATGCAATAAGGAAACATGCTTCATTATGTTCATAGCAGCCCTGTTTGTAATAGCCAGAAGCTGGAAAGAACCCAGGTGTCCCTCAACGGAGGAATGGATACAAAAAAAAAATGTGGCATATTTACACAATGAACTACTATTCAGCCATCAGAAACAGTAAATTCATGAAATTCGTAGACAAATGGATGGAGCTGGAGAACATCATACTAAGTGAGGCAACCCAGTCTCAAAAAAATCTATCATGATATGCACTCACTGATAAGTGGATATTAGCCTAGAAACTTTGAACACCCAAGACATAATCCACATATTAAATGATGTCCAAAAAGAATGGAGGAGTGGCCCCTGGTTCTGGAAAGACTCAGTGCAAGAGTATAGGGGAATTCCAGAACAGGGAAGTGGGAAAGGGAAGATGGAGGAACAGGGGGAGGGAAGAGGACTTATGGGACTTGCGGGGAGTGGGGACCCAGAAAAGGGGAAATCATTTGAAATGTAAATAAAAAAATATATGAATAAAAAACAGAAAAAAAAGAAATATGCTCATTTCACAAATGATTGTAATCTTAAACAGAATTGATACCCATGGTCCAGACAACCTCTTATTTTTCAAACCAACAGGGTCTCGAGGGAGGGAGGATTAAAGAGGAACAAAGAACAACTAGACAACATTATAGTAAGGCCCCAGCAAGTGCTGAGGTGGCTTTAATTTTCTTCAGTCTGCTTTTATATCATTCTAGGTACATGCAAAAAATAGGGTCAGTTCTAAGGCATAAACAATATAGTCAAGGAACAAACAAGGCATAAAGTAGTCAAAAAACAAAGAATGCATAAAGAAAGGTCCCATGGTACTCAGGAACTTATCAAGAAGATCAAGATCTTGAGCTTACTTTTTCGTCATAACCCAAAGTCAAATTCTTGAAGCAGCAAAGTCAATATCCTTGAAGCAGCAAGAGCTTTCCACATATCATACAATTATATCTAGTTATATATTTGGTCAGTAGAGGAAATTAAAGCAAAGCTGCATGTGTGAAAGAAAAAAAGTTCACTCAAACTAAAGATTATTTATTCTTTCAATTTTTCCTCTTGTATTTCTCTTAATTCCTTTATTAAAACTATCTTTTATTTAAAGTAGAATTATATCATTTGCCTTTTCCCCACCCTTCCTCTAGCCCCTCCCAGCTACCAGTTCTTGAATCCCTCCCATATTCTCTCATACTCTCAAGTTGATAGCCTCTTTTAATTTGATCATTATTTTAACATATATATGTGGGTATATATGTGTCTGTATATATGTACTAACATAAACAACTATCTATAAATCCAACCTGCTGAGTTCATTTTCACTGCTTATATGAATATGGCTTCAAGGCTGACCAGTCTTATTCTGTCAACCAATAATGGGTCTTGTTGCTGAAAGGTGCTTTTCCTTTTTTTTTTTTAATTGATATATTTTTATTTACATTTCAAATGATTTCCCCTTTTCTGTGTCCCCACTCCCCTCAAGTCCTATAAGCCCTCTTCCCTCCCCATGTTCCTCCATCTACCCCTTCCCACCTCCCTGTTCTGGAATTCCCCTATACTCTTGCACTGAGTCTTTCCAGAACCAGGGGCCACTCCTCCATTCTTTTTGGACATCATTTAATATGTGGATTATGTCTTGGGTGTTCAAAGTTCCTAGACTAATATCCACTTATCAGTGAGTGCATACCATGATTGATCTTTTGAGACTGGGTTACCTCACTTAGTATGATGTTCTCCAGCTCCATCCGTTTGTCTAAGAATTTCATGAATTCATTGTTTCTAATGGCTGAATAGTACTCCATTGTGTAAATATACCACATTTTTTTGTATCCATTCCTCTGTTGAAGGACACCTGGGTTCTTTCCAGCTTCTGGCTACTACAAATAGGGCTGCTATGAACATAGTGGAGCATGTGTCCTTATTGCATGCTGAAGAATCTTCTGGATATATGCCCAGGAGTAGTATAACCAGGTCCTCAGGAAGTGTCATGTCCAGTTTTCTGAGGAACAAGGACCCGCCAGACTGATTTCCAAAGTGGTTGTACCATCTTGCAATCCCACCAGCAGTGGAGGGGTGTTCCTCTTTCTCCACATCCTCGAAAACACCTGCTGTCTCTTGAGTTTTTGATCTTAGCCATTCTGACTGGTGTAAGGTGAAATCACAGGGTTGTTTTGATTTGCATTTCCCTAATGATTAATGATGTTGAACATTTCTTAAGTTGTTTCTCAGCTCTCAGAAGTTCTTCATGTGAAAATTCTTTGTTTAGCTCCATACCCCAGTTTTTAATGGGGTTATTTGGTTCTCTGGTTTCTACCTTCTTGAGTTCTTTGTATATATTAGATATTAGCCCTCTGTCGGATTTAGGGTTGGTGAAGATCCTTTCCCAATCTGTTGGTTGACATTTTGTCCTTTTGACAGTGTCCTTTGCCTTACAGAAAAATGTAGTTTTACGAGGGCCCATTTGTCAATTCTTGATCTTAGAGCATAAGCTAGTGTTCTATTCAGGAACTTTTCCCCTGTGCCCATGTCCTCCAGGGTCTTCCCCAGTTTCTTTTCTATTAGTTTCAGTGTGTCAGGTTTTATGTGGAGGTCCTTGATCCACGTGGAGTTGAGCTTAGTACAAGGAGATAAGAATGGATCGATTCACATTCTTCTACATGCTGACCTCCAAATGAACCAGCACCATTTCTTGAAAACACTATTTTTTTTCCACTGGATGCTTTCAGCTCCTTTGTAGAAGATCAAGTGACCATAGTTGTGTGGGTTCATTTCTGGGTCTTCAATCCTATTCCATTGATCCGCTTTGCCTGACATTGTACCAATACCATGCAGTTTTTATCACTATTGGTCTGTAGTAAAATTTAAAGTCTGGGATACTGAATCTCCCTGAAGTTCTTTTACTGTTGAGAATAGTTTTAGCTCCTCTGGGTTTTTTGTTATTCCAGATGAATTTGAGAATTGTTCTTTCTAGCTCTATAAAGAACTGGGTTGGGATATTTATGGGGATAGCATTGAATCTGAAGATGGTCTTTGGCAAGGTGGCCATTTTAACTATATTAATCCTGCCAATCCATGAGCATGGAAGATTTTTCCATTTTCTGAGATCTTCTTCAATTTCCTTCTTCAGAGATCTGAAGTTCTTGTCATATAGGTCTTTCACTTGTTTGGTTAGAGTCACCCCAAGATACTTTATGCTGTTTGTAGCTATTGTGAAGGAAGTCATTTCCTGAATTTCTTTCTCAGTCTGCTTATCCTTTGAATATATAAAGGCTACTGATTTGCTTGCATTGATTTTTGTAGCCAGCCACTTTGCTGAAGTTGTTTATCAGCTGTAGGAGTTCTCTAGTAGAGTTTTTAGGGTCACTTAAGTATACTATCATATCATCTGCAAATAGTGATAGTTTGACTTCTTCCTTTCCAACTTGTATCCCTTTGACCTCCTTCTGTTGTCTAATTGCTCTAGCTAGGACTTCAAGAACTATATTGAAAAGATATGGAGAGAGGGGGCAGCCTTGTCTGGTCCCTGATTTTAGTGGGATTGCTTCAAGTTTCTCTCCATTTAGTTTGATGTTGCTTACCAGTTTGCTGTATATTGCTTTTACTATGTTTAGATATGGGCCTTGAATTCCTGTCCTTTCCAAGACTTTTAGCATGAAAGGATGCTGAATTTTGTCAAATGCTTTTTCAGCATCTAATGAAATGATCATGTGTTTTTTTTTCTTTGAGTTTGTTTATGTAGTGGATAGCATTTATGGATTTCCTTATATTGAACCATCCCTGCATCCCTGGGATGAAGCCTACTTGATCATGGTGGATGATCATTTTGATGTGTTCTTGGATACGTTGGGCAAGAATTTTATTTAGTATTTTTGCATCGATATTCATAAGGGAAATTGGCCTGAAACTCTCTTTCTTAGTTGGATCTTTGTGTGGTTTTGGTATCAGCGAAATAGTGGCTTCGAAGAAGGAGTTGAGTAGTGTTCCTTCTGTTTCTCTTTGGTGGAAAAGTTTGAAGAGTATTGGTGTTAAGTCTTCTTTGAAGGTCTGATAGAATTCTGCACTGAAACCATCTGGTCCTGTGCTTTTTTTGGTCAGAAGCCTATCTATGACCCCTTCTATTTCTTTGGGGGTTATGGGTCTGTTTAGATGGTCTATTTGATCCTGGTTTAATTTTGGTAATTCGTATCTGTCTAAAAAAATGTGCATTTCCTCCAGATTCTCCAGTTGTGTTGAGTACAGGTTTTTGTAGTAGGATCTGATGATTTTTTGAATTTCCTCGGTTTCTTTTGTAATATCTCCGTTTTCATTTCTAATTTTGTTAATTTGGATACTTTATCTGTGCCCTTTGGTTAGTCTCGCTAAGGGTTTATCTATCTTGTTGATTTTTTGAAAGAAACAGCTTTTGGTTTTGTTGATTCTCTGTATCGTTCTCTTGGTTTCTACTTGATTGATTTCAGCCCTGAGTTTGAAGATTTCCTGTCTTCTTCTCCTCTTGGGTGAATTAGCTTCTTTTTGTTCCAGGGCTTTCAGTTGTTCTGTTAATCTTCTAGTGTATGCTCTCTCGAATTTCTTTTTGGAGGCACTCAAAGCTATGAGTTTTCCTCTTAGCACTGCTTTCATTGTGTCCCATAGATTTGTGTATGTTGTGCCTTCATTTTCATTAAATGCTAAGAAATCTTTGATTTCTTTCTTTATTTCTTCCTTGACCAAGCTATCATTGAGTAGAGTATTGTTCAGTTTCTATGTGTATGTGGGCTTTCTGTTGTTTTTATTGTTATTAAAGACCACTTTTACTCCATAGTGATCTAATAGGAGGCATGGGATTATTTCAATCTTCTTATATTTGTTGAGGTCTGTCTTGTGACCAACTATATGATCTATTTTGGAGAAGGTTCCCTGAGGTTCTGAGAAAAAGGTATATATATTCTTTTGCTTTGGGATGAAAAGTTCTATATATATCTGTTAACTCCAATTGGTCCAAAGCTTCAATTAGTTTCACTGTCTCCCTGTTTAGTTTCTGTTTTCCTGATTGGTACATTGATGAGAGTGGAGTGTTGAAGTCACCTACAATTATTGTGTTAGGTGCAATATGTGCTTTGTGTTTTAGTAAAGTTTCTTTTATGAATGAAGGTATCATTGTATTTGGAGCATAGATGTTCAGGATTGAGAGTTCTTCTTGTTGGATTTTTCCTTTGACCAGCAAGAAGTCACCTTCCATGTCTCTTTTGATGACATTAGGTTGAAAGTCAATTTTATCTGATATTAGAATGGCAAGTATGGCTTGTTTCCTGAGACCATTTGCTTGTAGAATTGTCTTCCAGCCTTTTACTCTAAGGTAGTTTTTGTCCTTGACACTGAGGTGTGTTTCCTGTATGCAGCAAAATGTAGAGTCCTGTTTACATAACCAGTCTGTTAGTCTATGTCTTTTTATTGGGGAATTGAGTCCATTGATGTTAAGAGATAATAAGGAGTAGTTGTTATTGCTTCCTATCATTTTTTATTTTAATTTTATACGTGTGTGGTTACCTTCTTTGGGATTGATGAAAGAAGCTTAATATCCTGCTTTCCAGGGTATAGTTTCCCTCGTTGTAATGGTGTTTTCCTCCTATTATCCTTTGTAGGGCAGGGTTTGTGGAAAGATATTGTGTAAATTTGGTTTTGTCATGGAATATCTTGGTTTCTCCATCTATAGTAATTGAGAGTTTCATTGGGTATAGTAATCTTGGCTGGCATTTGTGTTCTCTTAGAGTCTGCATGAGCTCTGCCCAGGATCTTCTAGCTTTCATGGTCTCTGGTGAGAAATTTGGTGTAATTCTGATAGGTCTTCCTTTATATGTTACTTGCCCTTTTTCTCTTACTGCCCTAAGTATTCTTTCTTTGTTTAGTACATTTGGGGTTTTGATTATTATGTGACAGGAGGTATTTCTGTTCTGGTCCAGTCTGTTTGGAGTTCTGTAGGCTTCTTGTATATTCATGGGCATCTCTCTCTTTAGGTTAGGGAAGTTTTCTTCCATAATTTTGTTGAAGATATTTGCTGGCCCTCTAAGTTGTAAATCTTCACTCTCATCAATGCCTATAATCCTTAGATTTGGCTTTCTCATTGTGTCCTGGATTTCCTGGATGTTTTGGGTTACAAGCTTTTAACATTTTGCATTTTCTTTAACAGTTGAGTCCATGGTTTCTATGGTATCTTCGGCATCTGAGATTCTTTCTTCCATCTCTTGTATTCTGTTGTTGATATTTGTGTCTATGGTCCCTGATTTCTTCCCAAGGTTTTCTATCTCCAAAGTTGTCTCCCTTTGTGCTTTCTTAGTTGTTCCTACTTCTGTTTTTAGATCCTGGAAGTTTTTGCTCAGTTCCATCATTTGCTTGTTTGTGTTTTCCTCTAATTCTTCAAGAGATTTTTGTGTTTCCTCTTTCATGACTTCTGCCTGTTAATCAAAGTTCTCCTTTATTTCATTAAGTTATTTTTGCGTTTCCTCCTTATTGGCTTTTGTATTCTCCTGAATTTCTTTCAATGATTTTTGTGTTTCCTTTGTAAGGGATTCTAATTTTTGACCCATTTTCTCCTGAATTTCTTTAAGTATGTCCTTCATGTGTTCCTGTACCAGCATCATGACCAGTAATTTTAAATCCAAATCTTGTTTTTCTGGTGTGTTGGGGTATCCAGGACTTGCTATTGTTGGAGAATTGGGTTCAGATGCTGCCATAATGCCTTGGTTTCTGTTAGTAACATTCCTATGTTTGCCTTTAGCCATCTAGTTCTCCCAGGTGTTAGATGGTCTTATTGTCACTGGCTGGTGCTTTAACCTACTGTGGATCTTTAAGGTTATTTCTGCAACACTGGGTGACTGGGTTTCCTCTGGCACAGATTACTGATATGCTGCCTTCCTCTTTTGTGCCTTTGGAGCCCTTCTCAGTCTTGCCTCAAGCAATGTTATACTTAGGTTGTCAAGGTCATTCAGGTGTTCTCTGTCTACTTTATTATGGAGCGAAGATGGTGTGGTGGGGGTCATTCCCTCTGTTGATTCTCACATAGGACACAGGTCCTGCAATGGACTGGCTTGCAGAGGAACCGCCTATGTGCTCAGTTCCTGAGTGCAGGCAGACCCCTGGAGATTTGCACCCCCAGAGATCTAAAGCTCAGGGTGATCCATTACCTAGTGACCCTTTTCTGTCCTGGCAGGCAGCGAATATGACTGTGGGACTTCTCTCCTTCCACAGCTCTCTGGGCAGGACACAGGCCACACTCCCGGAGGGCTGGCAGACAAACCGCCTATGTGCTCAGTTTCTTGGCGCAGGTAGACCCCTGGCGGTTTGCACCACCAGAGATCTAAAGCTCAGGGTGATGCAGTACCTAGTGACCCTTTTCTGTCCCAGCAGGCAGCGAGTATGTCCGCGGGGCTTCTCTCCTTCTGCAGCTCTCTGGGCAGGACACAGTGGTGCTTTTCCTTTTAATTGCTGAAGGTTTTAGTTCCCGGTAGTTCTTTGTCTAGGGTTAGGACCCTGTGAAATTTTCCCTTTTCACATTATCATATCAAATAAAGTTACCCTTGTTTTGCTCCTATTTTCTTGATTTCTTTCAGGATGCGTCCTGAGTTAGGCAGCTAGACTGAGGAAGAAAGGCCAGATGATACTCTTTAGCAATTCAAAATGAAGGAAATTCTGACAGAGAATTTCATTGGCCATATATTCAGCAAAATGGTTCAAAATTTTCACATGTCTGTGCTATTGTTCCCAGGGCACAAATCAAACAAAAATGGAGACTGTATGTCTTGGCAATATTAAGAGTTTCTGTTGATTGTGAAGAAATTGCTGAAGCATTATAGCATCATGTAGAGCTCAGCTCTGCTCAGCAGAGTTCGTTGGAATATTGCAACCACAACGGAGAAAATACCTCCATAAGATTAAGCCTATAGAACATGTTCTTGATTAATGATTGTTGTAAGAAGGCCAAACCCACCGTATGTGTTGCTTCTTCTAAGGCAAGTGATCCTAAGGGCTTATATAAAAGCAGTTCAACAAGCCATGGAAGCAAGCTAATAAGCAACAGTCCTCTGTGATCTCTGCCTCAGTCCTTGCCTCTAGGACTCTGCCTATTCTCTTTGAATTCCTATATACTATTTATTCTCAGTGGTGGACTGTGATTAGAACATGTAAACCAGATAAACTTGATTTGTATCATGATCTTTCTCACAGAAATATATACCAGAGAAAGATAGCCTGTGCACATATACTCTTGCCCTACATTTGAGTTTAAAATTTTCATAGTAATGGGAGTACTAATATGAGGGAAACTAGATGTTTGACAAGGAGGTGTTAGAACATGACAAAGTATAAATCAGAGAATCAGGAAACATGTAGGAAGCAACTTTTATGAATTTCTATGGGTAAGCCATTGGAAAAATATGAAAGAGTCTGTAATGTTTGACACAGAAGACAATACCATTACAAATAATAAAGGAAGAAGTGAGGAAGTAAACTCAATACAAGCAGCAATCAGTGTAAAAATGCTATTTCATTTTGGTTAATATAGAAAAGAACTGAATAATGTTCTCTCAACTTTCTGATCTCTCTCTCTCTCTCTCTCTCTCTCTCTCTCTCTCTCTCTCTCTCTGTGTGTGTGTGTGTGTGTGTGTGTTTGCTTCTATTGCTATTCATCCCATATTTTAAGAATGATCATGTGTGAGTGAATCTTAAATTCTATTAGCATTGTTATATCTGCTGATGTTTCTATTGCATTCCAGAAGGTTTTAACTCAAATACATGAACACTGTCTGTACATTCTCTGGTTTTTGTCTCAGATACAGTGATTTTATTATCGTGTGTTCTTCATCTTCAGTAATGAATAGTGTTGTAGGTAACTGAGCACATGGAAATTTGTTGTGTCCCATAAAAGAAAAGAAAAACAGCACTGTAAGAAAAGAAATTGAGAATTAAAATATAAAACCCATACTCATTTTAAGGAAAAGGTGAATTGAGAGTTGAGGGACAAAACTTCCATTAAACAGGAAAGAATGAGATAAAAAGAGAATTGTCAAAGCAAATGACTTTAGTCCTAAACTTTGGTGTTAAGAAAGCTAGCAGTGTGAAATGTATCTTGCTGAATGTTTTTCTAAACTCTGGAATAAAGATGGTGGGAAAAAAATGAAACAATTTTTCACATCCACAATGAAGAGGAAAGGTTTACTTGAAAAAAAGTTCAAGAATTAATTTAAAGCAAAAATCAAAATATCAATTGTAAAAGAAACTTTAAAACAGAACCCAATGTATCCTGGATATATATAAAAAGAAGAGAAGTTTCTGGTTTTACATTTGCATAATATTTTTTCAAAAACATGCATAGTTTAATAAATGTATATATTTTTCAATAAGTGTTTTTACTTCTAGGAATTTTTTAAAAAAACTTATGATAAATGGCAAAACTTATCTATCTGTCATAAAGATCATACAGAACTATTTATAATATTAAAAATTGGGTAACACATACATCTTGAACAATAAATGACTGGCTCAATAAATTTTGACACATAATTATGTACAATTTGGACACATGATTTATTGACCTGACATGCCCACAAATACTAACTTGGAGCCATTAAATATCATGCTTGGGAAATTATTAAATCACATGTAAATAATCCAGGTATAAATATCAAAATTAATTATTATAGTATATAATAAAAATCATTATTTCAAAAATAATTTTATATATACTCAAAATAGCTCTAAACTGAACCTTTAAGCAATTATTTCCTAATGGCTTAGATTAGATTTTGTTTTTAGATTATGTCTTTTTATTTTTTGTTTTAATTTCTTATTTCTCATTTGAAATCTATTTTGTGTTATGTTACAATAAATATGTGTCTCACTAGTTCTGATTTGTTTTAAATGAATTCTACATAAAATTTATAGGGACCTAGTAAAGTGGCTTGGAGCATAAAGGTGCTTGCCACCAAGAACCACTACCTGAGTTCATTCCTATGAACCTACATGGTAGAACAAAAAAAAAAAGAAAAGATCTGTTTCTGAGGGTTGTCTTCTGACCTGCATATACACAATAAATAAATGAAAAAATCAATTATCAAATAACAACACTCCACAATGGCTTTTATACAAGGAATTTAACTTTCATGAGTTAAAGTTTATGAAGCCAGAGATCAAATGTTAATTGACAGTTAAAAGAAATGGAGACCCGCTGTTCATTGTCTATTCAGGCAGGAGTTCTACAAAGAGCCAGATAATACTGACTTCTAGAGTACAGTACCCTACAATCCACTGAAATTGTTAATGAAATAGCTGTTATGCTCTCTGACTATACCACAAAAGTCTTTTATTAGGGGGACTTTCTGCTTCTAGCAAAAATAGAATCAGAGGGAACACTTTCACTTCCTTCCTTAAATGATTAAAACAAACACATGGGGCACATTCCAAAATCTTAGACATCAGATATTAAAAGCAAGAAAAAAGAAGCAGGTAATAACTGGTGTGATTACTAGCTGAACATTGTCTAAGCCACAGTGCAGAGGACAGTCCACAGCATAGTAAATGACAAGGCTTTGGGAACTGCAAGTCAGGCCTCAGACAAGGTATCCAAGGCTCTCAAAAGCAATACTAAAGAGGAGAGAGCTGCCCAGAGAAGACATGCTTGTGAACTGTAGAGCATCCGCAGTGTATTCAGCTACGCACTTGGTAGGTCCTGAATGTCGAGACCTGGGCAGCCAGAAGGTGACTATCAGAAGAACAAGATGAGAGTTTCTGTAGAGCACGAAGCTGGAAACTGTATCTGCTGCACTTCACAAGTCAGAGAAAAATTGGGGGAGTCCCTAGACGCATGTTGCCACTATTTCTCAAACAATAACCTAATGTCCACAGCAGCGGAAAAAAAAGAGACAGAATTCAATTTAAAAAAAATCAATTTCCCAGTGATGGGCTATGATGGGGTCATGTAAGCCAAACAGTCACATCTGAGTTGGTTTTCATCAGTATTTTACCTCAGCAATAGCAAACAAACTACAGGCCTTTCCAATCAATTAATAATTAATATAAACAAAATAATCTAGTGCATATTTCCCCTGCCCCCACCCCCAGCAAACCTAATCCAGACAACTCTTCATTGACACTTCCCCAAAGACCCTACCTAAGTGGTGTCAAGTTGACAATGAAAACAAACCATCACTTGTCAGGCACTAATTTGGATCCACAAAGGAAGGAATTGGTCCTTTTTTAGTCACTCACAGTCTACTAGGGGAGGTAAACTGTCGACAATGCATTGTTCCTAACTACAGAAGAATCTACAGGAACTGAGAGAAGACTGATACAGAGCACTGATGGCACAGGCTTCTAATATCAGATACTGGAGACAGCCTGTAAATGTGTCACAGAGACAATCACTAGGAACAATATGGACTACCAAAGACTCACGTAAAGAATGATGTCGTGCAAGAGAAAGAGCACAAAGAGATCATGTTGAAGGTGTGAAAGTTGTAAGCGATTAATAAGCTGTTTGCAAAGCAGTCTGCTATAACTTAACATGCATGTAGTTGCCTATAAGGAACAATTGAAGAGGAAGAGACTGAAACTTTCAGCTTTTATATTCAAAAATACACTGCCATAGGTCACATAGCAAAATAGTTTGGAGGAAAGATAAGACTGGGTGCAACCTGACCCTTTAGAGAACACTGCTGCAGTTTGATCAAGAAGTGTTGAGTGCTGGGTGTGAGATGGGCGGATGGAGAAGGCTAATTGCAACAACTTTAGGCACTATATAGGTAGACATTGACAGGGAAGGAGCAAAAGGATGCTTTGTTGGAGGCACTTCATTTGCCCATAAAGATCGGCCACTTAATTAGAGGAGGGGAAAATGAATTTTGAACTTCAAGCACATGGATGATAGCTGTATGAACCAATTTTGATAAGCATGCTTCTAAGTGTCTCCTTGAGCTCCCAGAAGCCAGTGTGTCTCTGATAATGGCACACTGGAAACCTCAACGGGTTCCGTGGACTACATTCATATTCCAGTAAAGGAACAACTAAGTACCTTTTATTAAACCATGTTTTAATTATTGTTATTTGGGAGGCAAACACTTCAGTTGGATTCTGCTATCCTTTCCTCATTGTGTATCTGTTAGTATTACGTTACTTAAAAGGAACATGAGGTTTGGGAAGGCTATATAACTTTCCCAGGGCTGCTTTGTGATAGAGTTGTAGTTAGTAAGCCAAACCCCCTCAAGTAGTCAGTGTCAGACTACTATAGCTTAAAGGTTATTGGAGAAATGTGGAGTGTTGCTGTGTCCTAACTCACTTTGTCTATAGTCACACAGACCTGTGATCTAGTGCAGAAAAAGAAGCCTGTCGTCAATAATATAAGCTAAGTGAGCAATACTCTAGGAGCTGAGTCCATCATCCACTCCTAGTCACAAAGAAGTAACAGCGACCTTTCTTCAGGTCCTCTCAATTATCCTGTGTACCTAGCATTCTCAAAATGATGATTTTTGTCTGACAGGTTTCAAATTTGAGTCTGACCACCTTTCAACACCAAATGCATATTCATCTCAAGTTATGACTCAATTATTCAGCATTTTTATATAGGGATTGATGTGTGAGCAATAGTCCTTAGTCTATCTCTGAAGGTCTAGATGATGTCATCTCTCTGAGCCCCACTGTTTTCGTCATTTGATGAGACTGATACATACAGCCAACCTACTTTAGCAGAACCCACCCAAAAACACATACTAAATTTCATCCAACACCATAGAACAACTCAGAATAAAGAGTGAAAATACATAATCAACTTTTGCTTGTTTCTTCATATATATTCCTTGCTCTTTCTTCATATTTATCCCTTGATGACCTTTCAGGCATAGCTTTCAAGGACAAACAGAAAGCTTGAAATATCCGGTGCAATTTATTCCCACAAATTTTGCTTTTCCTTGAAAAGACGCTGATAAATTGCCTGTACTTTACAAAACAAAGAAAATACTCTGTTCTTTTATCTACTAAATTGCATAGCTTCTATCTTTCAAACCTTGCTTAAAATCCAGCCATCCAGTCTGTCTTTTACGTCAACTTTCTTGAATAAAAAATGGATTTGATATACTGCTCATAAAACACAAATCTTGACATATTTCTCTGTGTGTTTTATTACTTTATTTTGTGCTAAACTATAACAGTAAGCACTTGAACTGTTAGGTGAAGAACTGGATTGGAATGAAAGTTCCCTGTATCTGTAATGCTGTGCTGGTTGACAGATGTCCTTCATAAGCTTATAGCTCCTTGTCTGTAAAAAGGAGCAATTAACACCAAAGTCAGGCAAATTTAAAATTAAGAATATGTGTGTGTGTGTACTCATGCACACATGTGTATTAATATTTATTTGTGTATATACATAGAGATGGCTCAAATTATCACAGCATCTATCATAAACACATTTCACAAAACATAGAGATTGCTATTGATTAGTATGACTAGCATTCACCCTACATCTGTAGACTGAGTTGCCAATCACGGCTTATTGCTGCCATCATTTTCTTTTTTTCCCCTTTATTGAAAATAGAAAATTTCACATAATATATTCTGATTACAGTTTTTCCTCCCTCCATTCCTCCCAGTTTCTTCCCACCTCCCCTCAAATCCAGATTTATTTCCTTTCTGTCTCTCATAAGAAAATGAACGGGCATCTAAGGGATAACAGAAAATAGCATAAAGGATAAAATAAAAGACAACAAGTCAAAATTGTATGAAGCAAACAAACAAAGAGCAATAACAAAAACAAGGACAGGAGACCAAGAAAAGACCCAAGAGACAGAAACCCACTTGATTGCACACTCACAAATACTATAAAAACACTAAAGTGGAAGCTATAATACACAGGCAAAGGGCCTAGTGCAGACACTGTGCATGCTGCTTCTGTTGGGAATTCAAGTGTGTTTTAATTGTGTAGATTTGGAAGGCTTTATTGTCTTAGAGCCTTCCATCCCCTTTGGCTCTTAAACCCTTTCTGCATCTTCTTCTTCAGGGTCCAGTGATCCCTGAGAGAAAGGATTTGATGGAGACATTAAGTTTATAAGAAGTTTATCTGATGATGGCTGATGAGTCAATGACCTATGAGTAGAACAGAACATCCATAGCAGTCATATAGTTTCTTTTTTTGTTGTTTTTGTTTTGTTTGTTTTATTTTTGATTATGTATTGTTGGTTTTTTATGTTGTTTTTGTTTGGTTTTGGTGTTGTTGTTTATTTTTTATTCGATATATTTTTTATTTACATTTGAAATGATTTCCCATTTTCTGGCTCCCCACTCCACGAAAGTCCCATAATTCCCCTCCCCCTATTCCCCCATTCACCCCTTGCCACTTCCCTGTTCTGGTATTCACCTAAACTGCTGCACTGAGTCTTTCCAGAACCAGGGGCCACTCCTCCATTCCTCTTGGACATCATTTAAGATGTGGATCATGTCTTGGGTATTCAAAGTTTCTAGGCTAATATCCACTTATCAGTGAGTGCATACCATGATAGATTTTTTGAGACTGGGTTGCCTCACTTAGTATGATGTTCTCCAGCTCCATCCATTTGTCTACGAATTTCATGAATTTACTGTTTCTGATGGCTGAATAGTAGTCCATTGTGTAAATATGCCACTTTTTTTTGTATCCATTCCTCTGTTGAGGGACACCTGGGTTCTTTCCAGCTTCTGGTTATTACAAACAGGGCTGCTAGGAACATAGTGAAGCATGTTTCCTTATTGCATGCTGGGGAATCCTCTGGGTATATGCCCAGGAGTGGTATAGCAGAGTCCTCCGGAAGTGTCATGCCCAGATTTCTGAGGAACTGCAAGACTGGTTTCCAAAGTGGTTGCACCATCTTGCAATCCCACCATCAGTGGAGGAGTGTTCCTCTTTCTCCACATCCTCCCTAACACCTGCTGTCTCCTGAGTTTTTAACCTTAGCCATTCTGACTGGTGTGAGGTGAAATCTCAGGGTTGTTTTGACTTGCATTTTTCTAATGATTAATGATGTTGAACATTTCTTAAGGTGCTTCTCAGCCATCTGAAGTTCTTCAGGTGAAAATTCTTTGTTTAACTCTGTACCCCATGTTTTAATAGGGTTGTTTGGTTCTCTAGGGTTTACCTTCTTGAATTCTTTATATATATTAGATATTAGCCCTCTGTTGGATTTAGGGTTGGTGAAGATCCTTTCCCAATATGTTGGTTTATGTTTTGTCCTTTTGACAGTGTCCTTTGCCTTACAGAAACTTTGTAATTTTATCAGCTCTCATTGGTCAATTCTTCATCTTAGAGCATAAGCTATTGGTATTCTGTTCAGGAACTTTTCCCCTGTGCCCATGTCCTCAAGGGTCTTCCCCAGTTTCTTTTCTACTAAACTTCCCCAGTTTCAGTGTGTCAGGTTTTATGTGGAGGTCCTTGATCCACTTGGAGTTGAACTTAGTACAAGGAGATAAGAATGGATCAATTTGCATTCTTCTGCATGCTGACCTCCAATTGAACCAGCACCATTTGTTGAAAACGCTATCTTCTTTCCACTGGATGTTTTCAGTTCCTTTGTCAAAGATCAAGTGGCCATAGGTGTGTGGGTTCACTTCTGGGTCTTCAATCCTATTCCATTGATCCACATGCCTGACATTGTACCAATACCATGCAGTTTTTATCACTATTGCTCTGTAGTAATGTTTGATGTCTGGGATACTGATTCCCCCAGTTCTTTCATTGTTGAGAATAGTTTTAGCTATCATGGGTTTTTTGTTATTCCAGATGAATTTGAGAATTGCTCTTTCTAAGTCTATGAATAACTGAGAATTTTGGGCCAGTATCCCTTATGAATATTGATGCAAATGTACTCAATAAAATTTTTGCCCACTGATTCCAAGAACACATCAAAATGATCATCCACCATGATCAAGTAGGCTTCATCCCAGGGATGCAGGAATGGTTCAATATACGGAAATCCATCAATGCTATCCACTACATAAAAAAAAAAAAAAAAAAAACTCAAAGAAAAAAAAAACTACATGATCATTTCATTAGATGCTGAAAATGCATTTGACAAAATTCAGCATCCTTTTGTGCTATAAGTCTTGGAAAGAACAGGAATTCAAGGCCCATATATAAACATAGTAAAAGCAATATACAGCAAACCAGTAGCCAACATCAAACTAAATGGAGAGAAACTAAATGGAGAGAAACTTGAAGCAATCCCACTAAAATCAGGGACTAGACAAGGCTGACCCTCTCTCCATATCTGTTCAATATAGTTCTTGAAGTCCTAACTAAAGCAATTAGACAACATAAAGAGGTCAAAGGGATACAAATTGGAAAGGAAGAAGTCAAACTATCGATATTTGCATATGATATGATAGTATACTTAAGTGACCCAAAAAACTCCACCAGAGAACTCCTACAGCTGATAAACAACTTCAGAAAAGTGGCAGGTTATAAAATCAACTCAAGCAAATCAGTAGCCTTCCTATACTCAAAGGATAAGCAGACTGAGAAAGAATTTAGGGAAATGACACCCTTCACAATAGCCACAAACAGCATAAAGTATCTTGGGGTGACTTTAACCAAACAAGTGAAAGACCTATACCACAAGAACTTCAGATATCTGAAGAAGGAAATCGAAGAAGACCTCAGAAAAATGGAAAACTCTTCCATGCTCGTGGATTGGCAGGATTACTATAGTTAAAATGGCCATCTTGCCAAAAGCATTCTACAGATTCAACACAATCCCCATCAAAATCCCAACTCAGTTCTTCATAGACTTGGTTTTGGTTTTTAGACCACTTTTATATAGATTTGCCTTTGGTTCCTGGACTATGTCTTCCCAGGCTCTTGATCACATAGGCAGTGTCAGATATGAGATCCATCTCATGAAATTGGCCAGAAGTCAGACCAGTTATTGGTGGCACCATTGCCAAAGCAAATCTTTCATGCAGAACATCATTAAGGTTTGAGACTGGCATAATGTTTTATTTATTTTTTGATAGTGAGCATATTACATTCCTGTAATAAAGATGCTGAAACATAGGGGTGATAGCTCAAGGTAGCCTCACCTCAACTTCTTTATAATCAATGAGTTATATAGGTGTTGTCTTCATCACAGAGGCCTTGCTGTAAATTTGTAGAAAAGAACCTATGTTCTTGGCAAGAGCATAGCTTTGGATTCACATAGTGCAGTTTTGACCAACAATTAATTAAATGTCCCAAACCTAGTATTGATTGCTTCAGTTGCTGACAAGAGATGGCTAGTTGGGAGTCTTCCTCATCCATTATTTGGCTATTTCATTTAGGTATCCTTTATATATATATGTGTGTGTGTGTGTGTGTGTGTGTTTGTGTGTGTGTGTTTTATGACATTTCTACTGTATTAGGTTTTCAAACTACACCTCAAATTCCCCTTAACTTTAGCTGACTCTCCATATGCTCTTTTACTAACATCTCCCCCTTCTTATCTCCACTTGACCCCCTCATTCCATAATCTCTCATTCATTCCTAAATTTATACTACTTCCCTTGCCTACTATGATCTATCAGATGGTCCATCACTACCTCTCTGGAATGAGGTCTACTTGATTATGGTGAATTATCTTTTCGATGTGTGCTTCTATTAGATTTGCAAGTATTTTTTGATAAATTTTGAATCTGTCTGCATAAGAGAAATTGGTAAGTAATTTACTCTCTTACCTTCTTAGGCCTTTATGCAATTTGGTATCTGTCACCTTGTAAAACAAATTAAGCAATGTTCCTTTTGTTTGTATTTTGTAGGATAATTTGAGGAGTATTGGCATTAACTCTTTTTTGAAAGTCTGGTTGAATTCTATACTAAACATATCTGCTCCTGACTTTGTTTGTTTGTTTGTTTGGTTAGTTTTGTTTTGTTTTGTTTTGTTTTGTTTTGTTTTGTTTTGTTTGGGGACAGGGTTCAAGACAGGGTTTCTCTGTGTAGCCCTGGCTGTCCTAGAACTCACTCTGTAGAACAGGCTGGCCTCGAACTCAGAAATCTGCCTGCCTCTGCCTCCCAAGTGCTGGGATTAAAGGTGTGTGCCACCGCTGCATGGCAGTTGGTTGGTTTTTTAATGAATACTTCTATTGTCTGTTTAAATTGCTTATCTGATCTTGATTTAATTTAGGTAAGTGGAATATATCAACAAAAATATACAAATTTTTTTTTTTAGATTTTTCAACTTGGTGAAATATATGTTTCTAAGGTATGATTCTCTGGATTTTTCCCCCTGTCTTTGGTTATGGTCGATTTTCACTTCTAATTTTGATTATTTATTATTATCTCTACCTGTTATAGTTAATTGGGATTAGGGTTTGTGATTAATACTAATTTTCTCAAAGAGTAAACTTTGTTTCATTTATACTTTGTTTTATGTGGTATTATTTCTTTCATTTTATTACATTTTGTAACCCAAGGTTTGATTATTTCTTGCAATACACACTGTTTGAGTGTGATTTCTTCTTTTCTCAAGAACATCTAAGAGTGTTTTTGGTTACTATTATAATATCTCTCCTTTATTTTTAATTTAGGCATTTAGTACTATAAACTTACCTCCTAGAACTACCATCATAAGTTTGATTATGTTGTGTACTAATTTTCATTCTAGATTCTAGAAAGCCTTCATCTTCTTTGTTTTGACTCATTTTTCTTTCAGAAAACAATTGTTCAGTTTCCATGAGTTTGCAATTTTTCTCTTGTTTATGCGATTGATATCAGTTTTCACACATGGTGATAAGATAAGATACAAGATTTTATTTCAATTTTCTTGCATTTGTTGAGACTTGCTTTTTGTCTAAGTATATGGTTAATTTTGAAAAATGTTCCATGAGGTGCTGAGAAGGTATATTCCTTTGTGTTTGGGTGAAATGTGCTGTAAATAACTGTTAGGTCCATTTGGTTTGTAATATCATGAAGCTCCAGCATTTTTTAAAATTTTTGTCTGGATGACCTGTCAATTGGTGAGAATGAAGTATTAACTAACATGACCCACTATTAGTGCATAAATATCAATCATGACTAAAGCTACAGTGGTGTAGCTTTGTTCTTTCATGAACATAAGTACCCTTGTGTTTGAAACATAGATGTCCAGAAGTTCAATGTTCTCTTAGATTTTTCCTTGATGAGTATGTAGTGTCCTTCTCTAACTCTTCTCATTAGCTTTAGTTTGAAGTCTATTATGTCAGATATTAAAGTATCTATACCAGCTTGTATCTCAAGTCTATGTGCTTAGAATATTTTTCCATTTTTAATGCTGAGATAATGTCTATTCTTGATGTTAAAGTATATTTCTTTGGTATAGCAAAAGGATGGTTCCCATTTTAACATCTATTATTAGTCCATGAATTTTTATTGAGGAACTGAGACCACTGATGTCAAGAGATATCAGTTATTAGTATTTGTTGGTTCCTGTTATTTAGTTATGGTGTGGGTTTTGCTTGTGTGTGTGTGTATGTGTGTATTTCCCCTCTTTTGCTTTTCCTTGTGTTTTCTTGGCTGTGGTAAAGCTCTTCAGGTTGGAATATTCCTTCTAGTACTATATATGTTGCAATATATATTCCTTCTACTATATATATTACAATATGTATAATATGTAATATATTGTATAATTTACATAATTTATATAATATATAATACATTATTTAAAATCATGCATATATTATATAGACATAATATATAGTATATATTGGACTAGAAGGAAAATTCAAGATTTTATATATTATATATATATACTTCCTTGATTTATTGCCTTTTCACCTTTTAATATTCTTTAATATTAATTGTTCTATACATTCAGTGTTTTGATTATTATGTGCCAAAGGGTATTTTTTCTGATCAATTCTTTTTCATGTTCTTTATGCTTCTTGTAATTTGGTGGGCATCTCCTTCTTTAGGTTAAAAAAATATCTATGATTTCTATGCCTGTGACTTCAGTTTGTTCTTTTCCTATTCCTATGCAAATTAGATTTGTTCTTTTCATAATGTCCCAGATTTTCTAGATGTTTTGTGCCAGAAGATTTTTACATTTATTATTTGTTTGGGTGAAGTATTTATTTCTTCTATTGTATCTTTAATGCCTGAGATTCTTTCTTCCATCTCTTGCACTCTGTTGGTGAGGTTTGCCTTTGAGGTTTCTGTTCCTAAATTGTTTACTGTTTCTATTTTCTGTTTCCACTTTCAGGTCTTGAACTGTTTTATTCATTTCCTTCAACTGTTTCTTTGTATTTTTTTTATATCTTTAAGTAATTTATTCATTTCCTCCTTAAAAATCTCTATCATATCTATAACAGCTATTTTTAAGTCTTTCTCTTGTGTTTCAGCAATTTTCCAGTTCCAGGTGCATATTGTGGTAGTATCACTAGGCTTTAGTGAAGGTATTAAAGTAGCTATACATTTATTAATTAATCAATTATGCATAATTCTAAAGAGACAAGTAATTGGATGCCATTGATTGTGGTTTTGTGCCAATGCCTAGGCTTCTGGGTTCAAAAAGATTGTAATATCAGCTTCTCATATCTGGTCTCATCTTTGTTGGGTGGTTGTCTATTTGTTTGTTTGTTTCTTTGTTTGCTTCCTTGCTTTCTTCCTTGTTTGCTTTGGAGGGTTCCCAATTAATTTCTTTTACCATCCCTGGTTCTTAAGTGTGTCCTAACAGGACATTCTTCTTGGATTATGGTAGTTTGGGTCATTGGTGGTTCCTGGTATAATGTGTTTCTAGGTAGTAAGAACTAATATTTAAGAAGAGGGATGGGCTAGGAAGGGTGTTTGAGAAGGTACAAAGGAGAGAAGGAAATCCTGGTCTTTAAACAGTATACTTAGGTCCCTGGGAATATGGGCAGAGAGTGAGAAAATGCTACAGGATGTAGTCTGCTATAGAGCCGTGGATGATACTGGGGTATTAGATTTGGAAGGTAAAGATCTATGGTTCCCTGGCCAGAGTGCCCTGTGGGTTCTCAAGGCATGACTGTTTCGGAACTGAGATAGAATAATAAGTAAGAGAAGTAAAGATATGTTTGGTCTGCTGAAGATGGAGGCGAGGAAGGAAAATGGGATCCACTAGGTGGTCTGCTGCAGATGAGACTAAGGATTGTATTTTGATGAGTGGAGGAAAAATGAAGATCTTCATTCAGCTTACCTAGCTGCCTATGCCCTCCCAGGGAGGGCCTATCTACTATCATTTTCTTCATCTTTCATTTTAACTTTTCCTTATCCAACCTGTCTATATATTATTATACAATCTCATATCATCTCTAAATTGTAATTTTTTTCTTCTTCCTATTTCTGGATTTTAGGTTGATAGAAACCTTCCTCCCAAAGAAGCATTCTCAAATAAATTCATATCTTTTTAAGTCTGACTCTTTGTAGAAAATACTGACGCTTGTTAAATTTCCATTAATAGAGAGATTTCATGTCTGTTTATCTTTCCCAGTAGCTTGGAGACACTGCGGAATGATCTCTAGGTCTCTGATTTTTTAATTGATGTCCTTATGTTCCACTAATTTGCATGACCAGATCATGTTTCCTTATGTTCCTCTAATTTGTTGTAGCAACATTTGGTGAATGTTTTAGACATTTCAGTAAATTGTGTGGAATGGTGCCCATGCAATTATGAAACCATATTCCTGAAATCATTGTATAATATGCTCTTTTATATCTAATTTTTCCATTATCTAATCTCTGTTGCAGTCATATGACCAACTTTGCAGCCACTTTTTTAGAATAGTATGCAAAGGAATTTTATATTGCCAGCATAATAATGAGTGGATATACTTCCCTGAGATAGAATCACCTCAGCTAGGCTCATAAAATGTGATCTATGATGCTCGAGTGATAATTTACTAATTTTGTGGGAAATTTAAGTATCACATAGATCAGAACCCTGGCATTAGCTTCATCCTTTCATTCAATGATTAATGCTGTATATACAATAGAGAATAATCAGAAGCTATGGAGAAATTATTTTTACAGGAAATGAAAAATGGGGCGTTTCTTAAACAGGACATCTGCTCCCTAAGCAGACTTAACCTAGACAACCACACTCGGTCAAAGTCACCTCATGCAAAGGATCAGAGCAACAAAAATCAGGGAAATTAGGTGATGCATAGGACAGAAGATCTCTCAGATTCTCAGTCTGCTGACTCAGGGTTTCTCTACTATGATGTGCTTTAATGAGCCCAGCAATAGCAATTCTCTCCCATTCTCTCTGTCCTTCTTCCTCTCTTTCTTTAACCCACCTTAAATTGGACATTTACTTATAGATATTGTTTTGCTTATACTGAAATATTCAATAAAGATTAATGTCACTTATGGAAAATATATTTTCCTACTCTGCTCTGACCTACTGACTTCTATAGTTTAACTGTATTAACTACAATCCTGTATCCTGCATATCAATTCCCAGGGAAAACTTAGTTTAAATTCAGATGAAGATTCAAAACATACCAGGGATGAGATTTAAATACTAGCTATCCAATGATAATGTTCTATTTTATAAGAGGAAATTAGTGCAATACACAATGCACAAACATATTTTAATACATAAAAATAAAAGCAATGGATTCAAATGCAAATCTACCTTGGTTTTTGTTTAACTCTCAAAACTAACACTGCTAGGTTCTTTATTGGCCACTGGACCTGATATTTATTCCTAGGGAAGTGACTTTTAGATTGTTGAATTTGCAAAATATAGCTGAGCAAACATGTCTTAGCAAGGGTGTCTACTGCTGTGAAGAGACAACATGACCATGTCAATTCTTTAACGAAAAACATCTAATTGGGGTTGACTTAAATTTCAAAGATATGGTCCAGTATTGTCATGATGGGAAGCTTAAAGACATGAAACGGCAGGGGTAGTTGAGAGTTTCACAGGCAGCAGGAAGAGACAGAGCCGTTCAGCCTGGTGTGGGCTTCTGAAATCTCAAAGCCAAGTTGTATACTTCCTCCAACAAATCCATACCTCTGATAATGCCACTCCCTATGAGCTTATAGGGTTTATATTTATTCAAACCTCCACAAGACCCTACTGAATTTATTGTTATCTTTCATCCTTTGGGAAGTAACCCCTGCATAGCTGAACCTTTCATTCAGCTGTCTGAAAGCAAGGACTAGAATATGCCGATTCCAAAGTGGTTATTAGAAAATTCACTTTGCACTTTCTGAAACCTAGCTCAATAACTCCACAGTTTTATCCTTCTTTACCCCTTCCAATGTTCCTGCAATGAGGATAATGCTATTTATAAAACAAATAAAGAAAGTTCAAATTCATGATATTGTGAATCTTAGAGTACACACAAGTTGAGGAACCAGATGATTTAGCATCCACCTTTGGACTGAAAGTTTACTCTCTAGTCTAGTGAACATGCTAAATTATTTGTTTAAAGCTGCTTTGTAGACCAGTGCACACATTTCTCTGTTCTCGAGTAGTAGAAAGCTTTCCCCATTCCATTTAAACCACAAATATGCTTTTGAGACCACAGAGGCCTAAAGGATACACTTTTCCTTCCCAAATACATCCCTAAGGCAGACACTGTAATTAATTCTTTGGGGACAAAGCAGAGAGGAAAAACTCCTGGGACCATTTTTACTCAGACCTCCAGCTTTTGTGCTAAAGGTGAACTGTGCTCAGCTAGGAGTCTCAATTACTCCTGCCTTTCCCCTTGATGCCAACGTGGGTCACACAGCTGGTAATCAAGTCTTCCCAGAATCCTTATGTAACAGAGAAAGTAAAGTACAAGGGACTTCAATTCTTTTTAATGAGAAAGCTTTTTCAAACTTGACAAAACAGTACTGTATGACCACTTGATATTCGTCTTTATGAAGTAAATTTATTCCCAATCAATTCCCTCTGTTCACAGGTAGATTTAGCTTTTCATTAAGATTTGTTAGGATAGTGATATTCTGTGTTTGCTGAGTCTCACAGTCAGACACTGAATTTATTGCTCCCTTTCATCTTCTTTCAAGGCTGCTCAGCTTCTGCAAACAAATTTTAAAAAGTCATTTTTTTTTTTTTGTGGGAAGAAAGATGTTGACTCCCTGTTAGAATTCTGATTACATAGCACACCCTTTAAATGTAAATTTTAGAAGTACATACAGTTGCGGAAATGTCTCTTTCTCATTTAATCTGATTAAAGCATTCTTTTAAAAACCATTAATTCTTTCCTCTCAGATGTCTTTGACATTCCAAGAACTACCCTCCGATGGATCAAGGAGCTGAATGAATGTTTTGCACAACAGTTTTATATGAAGAAAGAGGAAAATCTTTCTCTTCTCCCTTCTCCAACATTCCACAAAACATGAAGAGATAGGAAAATTGAATCACAGTATTGGATTTTCCATATGGAGGCAATGACGCTTGTTTGTTGTTAGCCTCAATTAGGCTTATAATAGTCTGCTTAATTCCCTAAAACTAAATTGTCATGGCCCTAGTGCTCAGTTCCCTTTTGTAAGCCAACGTGCCTTTGTTATCAAACTACAATACAGTGAGTGTGGTTTTCTTCCACATTGTTCAGCAGCCAAGAACACACTTCTGTAACACAGAATCTGACTGTGGCACTCTGTGGGACTTAGGGATACAATCAATTGCAGGTCAATACATTTTTGCCTGAAAGCTCCACACATGCCTCCAGTTCTCACTAATTAAAATTCTCAGACTTAATCTTGCTTGATGCAACAACAAGGGAATATTCACTCTAAAACTCAGCCACCGCCTAACAACAACACTGCTACTGCAGAGTCTTTTAGAGTTGAACAAGATACCGATTCTGGGTGATAATCCTGAGAGCAAAGGGGAGGCAGTACAGGACATCTGGAAAGGACAGTGCAAACTCAGGTGGGGTAGTGCAGTGGGCACTCTCAGAGACTGGCTCTAAGGACAGTGCTGTTTCTACAGCATAGCTGTTAGTGCTAAGACAGCTGTTTTTGGACTCAGGAGGCTACTTCTTTTAGGCCTTTTGAAATGTGTGAGATGGCACTGTCAGCAGTAGATGAGATGAAGAGTTACAACGGCTGTCAAAAACATATTAATGCCTCTGCGGTCCGTGGAGTCTTATGAGTTTCCACAATGGTTCCACATAAATTTTGACTTAAGACATAAAGGGATAAGTAGTCTTCTGGGATGAAGGAGATAAGGCCCTTACATTAGATAGAAAAGGAAGCAAAGGACAAAGAATCAGATACCTATAGTCATTATTACAGTCTCTCGGGATGAGATCCAATATGGAGATAGCTACCTAATCTAAAAGTGTTCAAGTCACACAGGATTTCTCAGTAGCTGCACCAAAATGTTTTTAGTTGGTAAATCTTCATTGTAAGGTGTTGCCCTGATCATTGTAAGTTAAGTATAATTTCTGCCTCCACCACTAGATATAAATGCCATCTACTTATGCAATATTAAAAATCAACTATATCTTTAGATATAGCTAAATGTCCTATAGAGTAAGATCACCTCCAATAAAATACTACTAGATTAAAGCACCATCTTGCTACTTTTTATGTATGTTTACACAAGATTTTCTGTCTTTATTTCTATTTTTACTTTAATAAACAAAGTGTGCTAAATTATTTAAAAATAATTCCAGATGGTAAAACTCCATTGTTGGAAACACTACATACTTTGCTTATAGACACAGAACAGAATATTGAGATGACCAGGATAGGCTAGTCTCCCCAAATAGGCTAGTTTTCATAGGCTAGAAGGAGCCATGCAGTATGCTAAGGAGAAAAGACATAAATGGCCTTACTCAGGGATGACCATACATGTTTCAAAACCAACAGTCAGGCAACATGTGCCTATTCATGCAATAGTGGAAGGATTATGGGGATAACCCACTGCTCCCCTTATTTAATCTAATGTCTGATCCTAAGGAGAGAATACATGTGTGAGACTAACTATGCTGAAAATCCATGGTTAGAGAGATCACAGGCCTTCCAGGAAAACCTATTGCTGTCTTTGTTGTTGTTTAGTTGATCTGATAAATGATCATGTTATCAAACTGCTTTCCAAATACTTAAATCCATAACCATAATTGCCCTCAGCCTTGGTTAGAAAACTTACTTTTTACAATGGATAATGGGTAATTCAGATAATCATAATTATTCAAAATAAGAAAAAGCAATTGTGAGTGATCAGCAGTCATCTTCTATATTAATATTAAGTCATCCAAAATTCAGATAGCCTCACAGAAAAGGGGCAGAACAAACATTTAAGAGCCAAAGTACAGGAAGAGGGCTAAGAGATGTTCTTTTCTGGCCATAACATCAATCTTGAACTCATACATTTACATCAGTGGTGGCTACCTGCACAAAGTCATTCAATGAAAATAGTTAAAAATTCCGGCATGAATGGCAAAGGGGCGACCCATCCCATTTTCTGGCTGACAAGGTGTTAGGAGTTGTAGTTAATGAGCTACAGTCGCATTTCTTAGAGAGGAGATAGGGCTTTGGTAGGTTGTCCACCCAAAATCTGCTAGACCTCCTGCACATGTGAGTGAGGAGAATAGAGGATGGTTATGAGGATAGTTAAGGAATGTTGTAGACCATGTATGAAATTGTCAAAAAAAAAATAAATGTCATAAAAATAGTATCTCTCTAGGGCTGGGGAGAAGTCTTGGAGAATCCTTACTACATAAGCCTGAGGACTGGAATGTGAAGTCCCAGAACTCTTGTACAAAGACTAGCATGTGAGCATGGATACCTTAACTCTAGTCATGTGAACAACAAAGACAAGAAGATAACTGGGGTTTGCTGCCTGCTATTCTAGTGTCAGGTCTGGTGAATGACTGTGTCTCCATGGAATAAGGCAAAACTGATAGATCCAAACACTCCTAGGAGAATAAGCACACAGGTGCATATTCACAAACACACATACATGTGCTAAACACCATACAAATATACATTTATTATACACACTAAGTTATTTACTTTTGCATTCAAATAGTAGAGTTGAAGGGAACAACACTTTTCTTTAAATGTACTGATTTTAAAACTATTTGGAGAGGAAAAATCAAGTATTCTATGGAATTAATAATCATATTTATAAAGTTATAAGAAGAATTATTTGTATGTTTCTAGCACAGCATGTTTATTCAAAGGAGCATCAATCCTTACAAATTTTTGGCCTTAAGTGGCCATTGTACCCTACCTATAACCTTCAGTATAAATAGGAGAATCTAAATAACTAACCTGAAAACATATAGCTGCGTTCAGGGTATAGAAATCAAACTATATATTTGGTTTCAAATCCATGTAGTGTATAATAAGTGTGATGTCTCTACTAAGGAAATTTAACTTTAAGCAAAATTTTATTGTTACTAGGACAAAAAAAAATAAAGAGGAGGGGGGCAATGTTCTCTTAATTCAAGAACCTGTGTAAATAAGTTTTCTGGCTTTGCTCTTAAAGTGGTGTACAATTTTATTTAAAAGAATAGTTCAGCTTTAAAGTTTGTGTCATAACAAAGCTGCTGTGAGCTCCCAATCCTTATGCTAACTGCTCTCAGAGCCCACTGTTTTCTTTCTTTTTCCTTCTTCCCAGGAGGATATGGGATCATCCCTTTGTCAGACATAGAAATATCATCAGCCAACATAAACCTCATTTAATCCTCTTACTTAGAACATGTGGGATTAGGGATGGGCAGATGTGGCATGACAGGAGGACTATGGCACAATCTGCAAACAATTACGGACAACTCAGTTTCTGAGAATTCAACTTATTTGCACATGAATTTTAAGAATTCACTGCCCTAAGATAGTAAGAAAACTGCGTGTGAGTCCTTAATGTGCTTCCTGCTGCCTGATCATAGCCTGGTCACTCGCATCACCTCTTCCTCTTCACTGTCTCATCTATAAACAATGATGAAGCTATGTATCCCCAAATACTACTATGTAGACCAACAATAACAATGGTTAGGAAGTAATCAACATTTGAAAGTGTCCATTACTATTAACTGTGCTTTTTAAATATAGCTCACTTCACTACCAGACTTCTCCACTTATGCACCACTTATGAGCTTAATACTTTCTAATACTTTCATTCTCTCTTCTAACTTGAAAGATGATATTAGTATTTTTGCTAATTAATACCTGTGAGTGTTAGTGATTGTCTTGAGCACTAGAGTCTTTGCCTGGGAACTACTTTCTATTGTGTCTTAAAATACAAATGTTTATTGGAATTATTAGTGGCATTCTCTTTTAAGTCCCTTTTAAATAGTATTTGTCAGTGTTATGACCAGCTTCAACTTTAAAAGAAATAAGCAAAAGAAGTCTGGAAAAATACTTGAATACTTCTACTGAGAAGTGCTTGCACATAAACATGACGGCTTGAGTTTGAGACACAGCACTCATATTAAAATAGATAGATAGATAGATAGATAGATAGATAGATAGATAGATAGATAGACAGATAGACAGATGGTAGATAAATAGATAATAGATAAGCTGGCCATACCAATGCATGCTTGTAATCCCAGTCCTTGGGTAGTAGAAACCATAATTCCTGCGGAAGTGCTGACCAGTCAATGTATTCTATATGTTAGATCCAGTCCAGCAAGAAATCCTAACTTAGAAAAAAAGTGAAAGAGGGCTACCACCAGTGAAAACAAGGTGACAGGGTCCTGGCAGGCCCTGCGCCTGCTACCGCTGACCATCGCTGACCAGCCGGGATGCAAGCGGCAGTGGAGTTACTGCACTTTTCAATGCACTGAAGCCACATCAGAACTCTGCCTCCCGCCAGTCAGTTACGAGAGGCTCTCCACCATCTTGGCTCTCGGACACCAGAGAGAACTGACAGCCCGAGGGACACAGACTTAGCCTGGGACCAACATGGCAGGGGTCTAAGACCGACAGGCGTTGGCCTGCACCCAGGCCCTATGCTGTTCGGGGGCCCATCAGTGTGCCATCCCAGCCAAGAGGTTGTTTGCCCCGCAGTCTGTCCCGGCACTTACAGGAAGCGCACAACTCCATTTTGGCTACGGGACACCAGAGAGTTCTAGCAGGCAAAACCAGTTAATAGTCATAGCCTTGAGGCCAACTTTGCGGGGGTGTAAGCCTGACAGGCTTTGGACTGCACCTAGGCCCTGGACTGCCTGGTGGGCCACCTGTTTGCCAACCTGGCCAGGAAGTTGTCAGCCCGACATACTGTCCCAGGATTTGCAGAGGGCATGTACAGTGCCATCTTGGCTACCTGACAGAACCAATTAGCAGTCATAGCCCAAGGCAAACATTGCTCAGGCCTAAGCCTGTCAGGCATTTGCCTGGACTCAGGGCCTGAGCAGCTAGGCTAGCATTGTGTGCACCAAACCTGTTGGGGGATCGGGTGCCCAGCAGAGTGATCAGCACTCAGAAAAGGTCCCCACAGCATACACCATCAGCACTCCCTGAAGGAACAAATGGACATCACCTGGTTCACAGAGACAATATGGGGCAAGGTACACTAGGGCTCCAAGGGCACCCAAGAGGAGGGCAGCACATCAGCAATCTGCAACTGGGAAACCCAGCCCTACAAAGAATAATAGGAGGATAACACCAATACAAGGAGGGAAACTACACCCTGGAAAAAGCAAGATAGTAACCTTCTTTCATCGAACCAAAAAAAAAAAAAGATAACCACTCAAATATAAAAATAACATCAAAAATGACAGGAAGTAATAATCACTATTCCTTAATATCTCTTAACAACGATGGACTCAATTCCCCAATAAAAAGACATAGACTAACAGACTGGATAAGGAAACAGGACCCTACATTTTGCTACATGCAGGAAACATACCTCATTGTCAAAGACAAAAACTACCTTAGAGTAAAAGGCTGGAAGACAATTTTACAAGCCAATGGTCTCAGGAAACGAGCCAGAGTAGCCATTCTAACATCAGATAAAATTGACGTTCAACCTAAAGTCATCAAAAGAGACACAGAAGGACACTTCTTGCTGGTCAAAGGAAAAATCCACCAAGAAGAACTCTCAATTCTGAACATCTATGCGCCAAATGCAAGGGCACCCTCATTCATAAAAGAAACTTTACTAAAGCTCAAAGCACACATTGCACCTAACACAATAATTATGGGTGACTTCAACACTCCACTATCCTCAATGGATCAATCAGGAAAACAGAAACTAAACAGGGACACAGTAAAACTAATTGAAGCTTTGGACCAATTGGATTTGACTGATATTTATAGAACATTTCACCCTAAAGCAAAAGAATATACCTTTTTCTCAGCACCTCATGGTACCTTCTCCAAATTCGACCATATAATTGGTCACGAGACAGACCTCAACAAATAGATTGAACTAATCCCATGATAATCCCTATCAGATAACTATGAAGTAAGAGTGGTCTTCAATAGCAACAAAAACAACAGAAAGTCCCCACACACGGAGGCTGAGGAATACTCTACTCAATGACACCTCAATGGCCACAAAATAGAAATGGAAGGAACACCTCCCAACTCCTTCTACAAAGCCACAATTACACTGATACCAAAACCACACAAAGAAAGAGAACTTCAGACCAATTTCCCTTATGAACATCAATGCAAAAATACTCAATAAAATTCTTGCCAAATGAATCCAAGAACACATATAAAGGATCATCCACCATGATCAAGTAGGCTTTAACCCAGGGATGCAGGGATGGTTCAATATAGAGATATCCATCAATGGAATCCACTACATATACAAACACAAAGAAAAAAGCCACATGGTCATTTCATTGGATGCTGGAAAAAACATTTGATAAAATTCAGCATCCTTTCATGCTTAAAGTCCTGGAAAGAAAAGGAATTCAAGGCCTATAACTAAACATAGTAAAAGCAATATACAGCAAACCAGTAGCCAACATCAAACTAAATGGAGAGAAACTTGAAGCAATCCCACTAAAATCAGGGAATAGACAAAGCTGCCCCTCTCTCCTTATCTTTTCAATATTGTACTGGAGGTACTAGCTCGGGCAATTAGACAACATAAGGAGGGAAAAGGGATACAAATTAGAAAGGAAAATGTCAAACTATCACTATTTGCAGATGATATGATAGTCTACCTAAGTGACCAAAAAACTCCACTAGAGAACTCCTACAGCTGATAAACAACTTCAGCAAAGTGGCAGGTTATAAAATCAACTCAAGCAAATCAGTAGCCTTCCTATACTCAAAGGACGAGCAGGCTGAAAAAGAAATTAGGGAAATGACACCCTTCACAATAGCCACAAACAGTATAAAGTACCTTGGGGTGACTCTTACCAAACATATGAAAGATCTATAGGACAAGAACTTTAAGACTCTGAAGAAGGAAATGGAAGAAGACCTCAGAAAACGGAAAAATGTCCCATGCTCATGGATTGGCAGAATTAATATAGTTAAAATGGCCATTTTGCCAAAAGCAATATACAGATTCAACGCAATACCGATCAAAATCCCAACTCAGTTCTTCATAGAGTTAGAAAGAGCAATTCTCAAATTAATCTGGAATAACAAAAAACCGAGGATAGCTAAAACTATTCTCAACAACAAAAGAAATTCTGGCGGAATCAGTATCCCTGACCTCAAGCAATACTACAGAGCAATAGTGTTAAAAACTGCATGGTATTGGTACAGTGACAGCAGGCAGATCAGTGGAATAGGATTGAAGATCCAGAAATGAACCCACACACCTATGGCCACTTGATCCTCGACAAAGGGGCTGAAAACATGCTGGTTCAACTGGAGGTCAGCATGCAGAAGAATGTGAATTGATCCACCCTTATCTCCTTGTACTAAGCTCAAATCCAAATGGATCAAGGACCTCCACATAAAGCCAGACACTCTGAAGCTAATAGAAAAGAAACTGGGGAAGACCCTTGAGGACATCGGTACAGGGAGAAAGTTTCTGAACAGAACACCAATAGCATATGCTCTAAGATCAAGAATTGACAAATGGGACCTCATAAAATTACAAAGTTTCTGTAAGGCAAAGGACACCATCAAAAGGACAAATCGGCAACCAACAATTTGGGAAAAGATCTTCACAAATCCTACATCAGATAGAGGGCTAATATCTAATATATATAAAGAACTCAAGAAGTTAGACTCCAGAAAACCAAACAACCCTATTAAAAAATGGGGTACAGAGTTAAACAAAGAATTCTCACCTGAAGAACTTCGGATAGCGGAGAAGCATCTTAAAAAATGCTCAACTTCATTAGTCATTAGGGCAATGCAAATCAAAACAACCCTGAGATTTCACCTTACACCAGTCAGAATGGCTAAGATTAAAAATTCAGGAGACAGCATGTGTTGGTGAGGATATGGAGAAAGAGGAACAGTCCTCTACTGCTGGTGGGGTTGCAAATTAGTACAACCACTCTGGAAATCAGTCTGGTGGTTCCTCAGAAAACTGGGCACATCACTTCCTGAGGATCCTGCTATACCACTCCTGGGCATATACCCAGAGGATTCCCTAGCATGTAATAAGGATACTTGCTCCACTATGTTCATAGCAGCCCTATTTATAATAGCCAGAAACTGGAAAGAACCCAGGTATTCCTCAACAGAAGAATGGATGCAAAAATGTGGTCTATATACACAATGGGGTACTATTCAGCCATTAGAAACAATGAATTCATCAAATTCTTAGACAAGTGGTTGGAGCTGGAGAACATCATACTAAGTGAGGTAACCCAGTCACAAAGATTAATCATGGTATGTACTAACTAATAAGTGGATACTAGCCTAGAAAATTGGAATATCTAAAACATAATCCACACATCAAATGATGTACAAGAAGAACGGAGGAGTGGCCTGGTTCTGCAAAGGCTCAGTGTAGCAGTATAGGGCAAAACCAGAACAGGGAAGTGGGAAGGAGTGGATGGGAGAACAGGGAGAGGGAAGAGGGCTTATGTGACTTTCGGTGAGTGGGAGGCCAGAAAAGGGGAAATCATTTGAAATATAAATAAAATATATATCGAATAAAAAAATAAAAAATAATAAAATTAAAAAAGAATACTAAATATTTACTCTCTTTTAAATATTTAATTATATAATAGGTTGTTATTAAATACATAGTCTGTGGAACTTCAAAAAAAAAAGTGAAAGCTCCTAAAACATGATGCCTAATGCTGTATCCTGGACCTGTTCATAACTGTGCTCATACATTTATGTACACCAGTACACATGTGCAGTTGCACACATATACCCCTATGCATACCTAAATACAGAATGCATACATACATACATGCAGGCATGCATACATACATACTTACACACTGTTGTGTCATACTTACACAAGCATAATTCATGGAAAAACAAAAATCAAAATGTGTTTTAAAACACACAGCATCTACAAACCAACGTTTATTCTCAACGTTTGAGTGCCTGAGTTTCTCAAATTTCTTTGTCCTGCCTTAACATAGATATTATTTTCTCTTTTTCATGTACAGTGAGTGACCTGCAGAAAAATTAAACTTACCTCTCTGATTAAAAAAACAAAAAACACAGCATCTTTACACAGGCCAGAAACAAAGGAATTCCAATATCATTAACTTAATGAAGACATCGGAAATACGTAGTACTATGTTGGCTAATGTTGATTGTCAACAAGATTGTTTAAAGAAGTACCTAGTACATTTTGAAACACACTTTAGTTGTATGTGTGAAAGTGATCATGAGAGGATTACCTAGAGTAAGATCCACCCTGGACATAGATTGCACTACCCCAAAGGCTGAGGCCCAGACTGACAGAAGAGCCAACAAGACAGTGCCAGCTAGTGTGTAGCCATGCAACTCCTTGCTGTCACCCAAACAGGAGCTTCTCCCCTCTTCTGTCCCTTCCCTGTCATGGTGAACTGACACCGGTGAGCCCAAATAAATCCCTCTCACATGAGTTATTCCTGACAAATATTTGGTATAGCCATAGAGATGGGAACACAAGTAAAAGGACATCCTCTTGGAAGATGAATAATCTTAGAAAAGTAATGGAATGTGGTAACTATGTGAGTATCCGCTATATTGTCTTTTTTCTTATCCCAGATAGAAACAAGCACGGTGCCCAATTTTAGGAAAACAATGCCTATTATTATTATATAATATGTGTTAGTGATCCTCCTGGTGAGTGCTTGAAATTATAAAATTAGCTGGTTCATTATTTCTGTTCACTGGGAGCCAGGGTACGCCATAGCTGGGTCCTATTGAAGACTGCTCATAAGGAGCCAAAAACATTCAGTGGAAAAAAGATAGCCTTTTCAACAAATGGTGCTGGTTCAATTGGAGGTCAGCATGCAGAAGAATGCGAATTGATCCATTCTTATCTCCATGTACTAAACTTCACTCCAAGTGGATCAAGGACCTCCATGTAAAACCAGACACACTGAAACTAATAAAAAAGAAACTGGTGAAGACCCTTGAGGACATGAGCACAGGGGAAAAGTTCCTGAACAGATCACCAATAGCTTATGCTTTAAGATCAAGAATTGACAAATGGGACCTCATAAAATTACAAAGTTTCTGTAAGGCAAAGGACACTGTTAAAAGGACAAAACGGCAACCATCAAATTGGGAAAGGATATTCACCAACCCCACATCTGATAGAGGGCTAATATCCAATATATACAAAGAACTCAAGAAGTTAGACCCCAGGGAACCAAATAACCCTATTAAAAATGGGGTACAGATCTAAACAAAGAATTTTCACCTGAAGAAATTTGGATGGTTGAGAGGCACCTTAAGAAGTGCTCAACATCATTAGTCTTTAGGGAAATGCAGATCAAAACAACCCTGAGATTTCACCTTACACCAGTCAGAATGGCTAAGGTCAAAAACTCAGGAGACAGCAGGTGTTGGCGAGGATGTGGAGAAAGAGGAACACTCCTCCACTGCTGCTGGGGCTGTAAGATGGTATAACCACTGTGGAAATCAGTCTGGAGGTTCCTCAGAAAACTGGGTATGAGACTTCCAGAGGACCCTGCTATACCTTTCCTGGGCATATACCCAAAGGATTCCCCAGCATGCAATAAAGACACATGCTCCATTATGTTCATAGCAGCCTTATTTATAATAGCCAGAAGCTGGAACGAATCCAGATGCTCCTCAAAGGAGGAATGGATACAAAAAATGTGGTATATTTACACAACGGAATACTACTCAGCAATTAGAAACAATTAATTCACAAAATTTTTAGGCAAATGGTTTGATCTGGAAAATATCATCCTAAGTGAGGTAACCCAATCACAAAAGAATACACATGGAATGCAATCTCTGATAAGTGGATATTAATTAGCCCAGAAGCCCTGAATACCCAAGGCACAAGTTGCATAACAAATGACTCCCATGAAGAAGTATGGAGAGGGTCCTGATCCTGGAAAGGATTGATCTAGCATTGGAGGGGAATATAAGGATAGAGAAAAAGGAGGGAGGTGATTGGAAAAGGAATGGAGAGAAGAAGGTTTATGGGACATATGGGGAGGGGGGATCCGGGAAAGGAGAAATCATTTGGAATGTAAACAAAGAATATAGAAAATAAAAATATTAAAAAAAAAGTTGTCATTTGTATGCTGGCTGGGCTGCAGACATCTTGTTTTGGTTTGGTTTGGTTTGGTTTGGTTTTTTTTGGTTTTTTTTGTTTTTTTGTTTTTTTTTTTTCTAAGAATAAGAGAACATTTTAGTTTCAATCAAGAGGCTATTAATGGTTATCTTTGCTGGTTCTTCTCAATGTAATTGTCTTGGACTGTTCTATAGGACCATAGTTCAGAGCACAGGAGCTGGCTCTCTGAAAAAGCGAACCAGTGAAACAGGGAAAAATGATTCTCAAGATGGACTATAAGACCTTTTTGTAAGTCAACCTTTAATGGTGACAGCCCAGTTTTGCCATATTCTTTGCACTTGACAAAACCTTTTAAAAGTCTAACCCAATACACATAAGGGAAAAAGGTACCCAAGGCTATCTTTACTGAGAATGGGATTATTAAAGACTATCTCACAGGCCATACCACAGAGAGTAACAGAAAGTGATTAGAAAAAATAACCTGAAAATATTGGGGAAGTCAGACAAATTAGGCCTATGCTTTCTGGCTGTGTTCCCAACATGGGTCATAGAACAAGAGAATACAAATTATTTTTGAGTGAAATATTTCCCCCTGGTTTCCCAATGCCCTGTTTAGAAGCACAGCATTTTTATTTTAAGACAGATTCTGCGAGATCAACAGCTCTGTAGCAGCCAAGGCTAATGAGCAAGCACCAGGACAGTGTTTCCACAAGTGCCACCTCTCTCGTAATCTTTTTCTTTAAGATTCCCCTGGAGGTCTGCATTTATGTCCTTCGAGTAAAGGATGTGTAGTTGTTCACTGTAGAAAGATGGGGTCCCGCTGGAGAAAACTGGCTACAAGATAGTATTTATTCTCTTCTTCTCTGCTTATTCTAAAATGAAGGGAAACTAAAATAGAGGGAGCTTCTGAACACAGCATGAATGCGGAGCTTGTAACTGTCCTGTTACTTTTAGTTTAAGGGCAAGCCTTCTGTGTTATTCCAGTAGACTCTTTGAAACTGCTGCTGCCCAGGCAGAGGAAGGCACATTATTTCAGAGTGACTACTTTTCAATCGAGCACTGTATCTAAGTTAATTAAAATGCCTACGTTGTTTTCTTTCCCCAGCCTTAACAGCTTCAAGGGGAAAAGGCAGACAATTCAACTGCCAAGGGGACAAAGGAAAACTCAAACAAACTGATGAAGAAATCATGGGCTGAATGTAATCGTCCCCACAACCTTCAAGCTGCACTTTTTTGATTGGATCTTTATTTTCAACTTGTTCCATCTTTGCTTGTAGCTTCCTGGTGATCCCCTGTCCATTTACTTCTGGGTTTTAATGGCTATATTATTATCAACAACAATGTCTGGCTGTTCCTTCAGTCTCCTGAAGTCACTTGTCTACCGCTGTGAGCTTTGCAAGGTCTGAAGAGAGATGAGTTTTTCCTACTACCTCAGCCACCTGTTTCGGCACAGTACCAGGCCATGCTGTGCTACAGTCAGAATGCCCTGCTATTAACATGCTCCATCCTTGTATCCAGGACTCTTTTTAGTGTGCTGCTAGTCTCCCACTTTAAAACTCTTTGGAGGGAGAGTATCTCATGCAGGAACTAGTAATTTCACATGAATCCATTAACCATATGGCAGAAAACGGTCGACCACTGTACCCTCAATGAAATAGTATCTTCCCTCCCTTTATCTCTCAGCACAACTAACCCGAATTTATTAGGAATGAAAGCATGATTATACCATCTACTCCAGATATGTCCTAAACTTGCTTTGGGGACTAAGATATAGTATTCACGTGTAATTTCGTTTTATATCTAGGTTTCTCTATGATAGTGTCTGGTGAACTACTTAAACTAGATGTTGCTGGTATTTTACAGATCTAGTTAACATCTAACCCAGTTGATGTCAATGGAAGCAATATATTACTCACAATAATTTAATTGGCATCATCTAATTCTTTGAATTTTTAGGAGGAAAAAATCTGTTTTCATAGAAAAACTACTTTGAAATTACAGTATTATATATTAGTGTAATATGTGAATATATGTACATTACATGTGTGTGACATGCAGAAACAGCATCATGGAAGGCTCATTATCTCCTTTCTTTACTCAAACCCATGAGATTTACTTCACAATTTCTTGAGATGTAGAGAAGTGGCAAAGCTGAGATATACTAAAGGGAGTCTATCTAAAAGACGTGTTCACCAGTTAGAGGTGCTTTATAAGCAAAGACCATAGGATGATATTGGATTATATAATTGGATTTATATTAAGATCTGAGATTAAAACAAAAATGTAGTGGAGAATTATTTTTCAGAGAAGACAAGTTTAGATTTTGAGGCATATGTGTAACTGCCAAGAGAAATATAGTATAATTTTAAAATCTCAGAACATTCTTGGCTATGAGCAAAAATAATATACCACTAGTATATTCAGGAAAAACTGAGGCATAATGATGTCAATGGGATGCCAAGAAACTGTCTCAAAATGGTAAAATAGCAAGGAAACTGAGTAGACATTTTGATAACCTACAGATATTTTTCTTTGTCTGTTTTCTCCACACTTAGCATTCCTATCCTAAGAAGAGAAGTATGATGAAGTTTTTAAAAGGTTCTATCAGAGTCCAAACCAGAAAGTTATCTTGCTATATGAACAAGAGCCATCTTAGCTGAATGCAGGTCCAAAAGCAGATTGAAGAATGGATGTAACACGATAAGAAAGACACTGGGAATAAGCCAATAAAGATGAGAAGAGCAACCAGGTACCTTCCAGATTATGTAGGTTGAAAGATCAGGGCATATGATAACAGACACCCCACCATGTCCAGGTGAAGATATATGTGGTGTTCATTTGATCTATGTGTGGATCACCTTATAACATGTTTTCATAATAAAGAAAGGGAAATAAAGTAGATTTTCTCACTTCAAGAAAGATCTAGATAGTCAGCATGAAACACAAAATATATTAGAAATCATTGTTGCTGGGCAATGGTGGTGCATGCCTTTAATCCCAATACTTGGGAGGCAGAGGGAGGTGGATTTCTGAGTTCGAGGCCAGCCTGTTCTACAGAGTAAGTTCCAGGTCAGTCAGGGCCTGACCTTTTTTTCTTTCTTTCTTTCTTCCTTCCTTCCTTCCTTCCTTCCTTCCTTCCTTCCTTTCTTTCTTTCTTTCTTTCTTTCTTTCTTTCTTTCTTTCTTTCGGTTTTTGGTTTTTTTTTTTCATTTTAATATTTTTATTTTCTATATTCTTTGTTTACATTCCAAATAATTTCCCCTTTCCCAGATCCTCCCTCCCCATATGTCCCATGAATCTTCTTCTCTCCACCCATTCTCCAATCACCTCTCTCTTTTTTCTCTGTCCTGATATTCCCCTCCAACGCTAGATCAATCCTTTCCAGGATCAGGACCCTCTCCATACTTCTTCATGGGAGTCATTTGTTATGTGATTTGTGCCTTCGGTATTCAGAGCTTCTGGGCTTATTAATATCCACTTATCAGAGATTGCATTCTTGGTTTTTCAATACAAGAAACCGTGTCTTAAAAAAACAGAGAGAGAGAGAGAGCGAAAGAGAGAGAGAGAGAGAGAGAGAGAGAGAGATTGTTGTGGCAAAACAAAATCATTATGGTGAAGAAATCTACTTAACAATTGTTGAATGAATGGAGTTATCATTTAATCATGGAAATCTGTGACATTACAGTAAACAATATAGTCTTCAACTATAAATATCATGAGGGAAACAAATAGGTATTTTCTATGAATGTGAGCAATGTTTATATTTTAATAAACAAAAGCATTGATGTTGTTAAATTCTATAACACTGGATGTACTTGGACAGACATCAGCCAACTGTTGGAAGATTCATCACAGGAGAAATATAAATCAGTTTTCTCGAATGTTTATCAGCGTTAAATATTGGTAAGTACTTAGTACTGAGCAAATTACATGAGCTTCATAGGCAATTTCTTATTTTTATTTCTGTTTTTCTCTTATTGAAAATAGTTTTTTTCCACACAATATATTCTGATTATGGTATCTCCTGCCCCAACGTCTCCTAAATCCTCTTCACCTTGCCTTTCATCCACATCCACAGCCTTTTTTCTTTTTAGAAAACAAGCAGATATCTAGAAATAATAATAAATAAGGATGAGATAAAACAAAAATAATAATAGGACAAAACAAAGAGGCAAAGTAAATCACAAATAAAGCACATATAGAAATAAAGACACTCAGGTGCTCACACACAGAAATTATCATAAGAACACAAAACCACAAGACACAAAGTAATAATATACACAAAGACCTGTAAGTTTAGAAAGAGGAGGAAGAGAAGGAGGAAAAGGAAGAGGATGAGAAAGAGGAGGAGGAGGACAAGGAGGAGAAAAATGAAAAAACAAACATGCAAAACATTATAACATGATGAGACAAATAACTACAGGAAAGTCCACTGAGTTGCGTGGTGTGTGTGTGTGTGTGTGTGTGTGTGTGTGTGTGTGTGTGTTGGTCATCTATTGCTGGGTAAGGTGCCTAACCTTTAAGAGTTTATTGTAAGCCGGGCAGTGGTGGCACACGCCTGTAATCCCAGCACTCTGGGAGACAGAGGCAGGTGAATTTCTGAGTTCGAGGCCAGCCTGTTCTAAAGAATTCCAGGACAGCCAGGGCTATACAGAGAAACCCTGTCTCCAAAAAAAAAAAAAAAAAATCTAAAAAACTAAAACAAAAACAACAACAAAAAAAAGAGTTTATTGTATCCCAGTGAGATTCCATCAGAGAAAACTTTTTTTTTTTTTTTTTTTTTTTTTTTTTTTTTTTTTTTTACTTTGAGTAGATATCAATTGTAGATAGCTTCTGGTTTAAGGATGAAGGAATATATCCACTTCTATGAATCCTGGAAGCCTGTCTGGCACAGACTTGTGTAAGCCCTCTGCCGGATGCCATAGTCTCTTTGGGTCCATATGTGCATCAACATTACTGTATTTAGAAAACTTTGCTTTCTTCCTTGATGTCTACTACCCCATCGGGCTTGTACGTTCAGCCTCCTCTTCTACAGGTTCCCTAAAATCTGAGGGAAAGATTTGATGGAGTCGTCCTGTTTCGGGCTGAGTGTTCCAAGCTCTCTCCGTCTCTGCATGTTGTCTGGCTGTGGATCTGTGTATTTGTTCCATCTGCTATAGTAGGAAGCTTATTTGATGATAGACGAGCAAGGCACTCATCCATTAGTACAGAAGACTGTCATTTATAATAATATTTTTATTGCTTGTTCCTTTAACAGAACAGTAATTTGATTTTCCCTTCAATTCTGGCCTTTGTAGTCTCAGGTTCATGTATACCAAAATCATGTAGGATATGGGTACCATCTCATGGAGTGGGCCTTACCTTATGACCAATCCAGTGTCGGTTGGTCAGTCCCACAAGCTCTGTGACACTATTTCAATGGCACATCTTGCAGACAGTAGACCATCGTGGATCAAAGGGTTGGTAGTTGAGTTGGTGTTTCCATCTCTCCTTTGGTAGCATGCAAGGGATGTTCATGTACCAAGAGCTATAGCCAGTAGGAATGAAGGTTATATGTAAGCTCCAGCTCAACTTCCCATGTTCAATGAGATGTGTAGGTGCTATCTTCTGCAATAAAGCCTTACCATCTGTTTATGGAGATTAACCAACAGTCTTGCAAACAGTATGAGTTGTTTGGGGGTTCCCATGGGCTCCTTTGGCCAACAACTCAATTAGCTATAACCCATTGCCAGCACTGGAAGCTTCATTAGTGACGAGATGTTCAGCTACAGCTCCCTCTCCCCATCATTTGGCAATTTCATTTAGATTGGCCTCTTACATATATATGTTTTAGTTAGCTTCTGCAATCTTTTATATTTGATGAATGGAAATTTATTAATGTTGTAGATGTCTGATCCTTTCTGTTTTATTCAACACAGTACTTTTGACTACCAATTTAAAACATCTTTAGAAATGGACATAAAATGAATTAACTTATTCAAGGAATGTTTTAAAAATCAACTCAGTGTAGTCTGGTATTACATCCTGGTCTCAGATGAGGCTGTGTGATCAGCAAACAACATAGACCTACTCCTAAGGAAATACAAGCATTTCTCTTAATGAGGGCCTGGAGAAATAGCTGAAGAGAGACCTTAATGGGAGGTATTCCATCTTGAAAGATTAACATATAAACAGGTACTAAACCAAACAAACCACGGATATTTAAGCCATAAAATGTAAGGAAAGAAAAATATATTCTAAATCTATATTAAAAGTAATGCCATGTCGCTGTATAGAACTCCGGTGAGGGTTGTGGAATGAATCTTTAATGGTACCATTTATGTTTGTCCCAGTGCACTATGTTCACAATGAGAACAACCTACAAATCTTGATGTACCATTTTATTTGTACAGAGAACTGGCCACCATCTCACAGAGCAGCCACTGTAAATTAGAAATATATTCTGTTTGGTTTGAGCTTTGAGCACAACGCATTTGGAAATTTATGAAGTTGCATAAAAGCACACAAAAGCATTTTTGAAGCAGTTTAGCCCCATGGCTTTCTTTTGGCCTTGAAAGTCAGAAAGGGAGAAACTGGGCCTATTAAGTGTGCCTCTGTTCTATGCCCAGGCTCAGAATAATTCTTCATAAGTGCTGTTTTCCACTCCTCATTGAGTGCCTGGTAATCACCTACAGGCTCCAGTGAATCCCTACCCATGACCAGGAAACATCCAAAGAAACATGACTCTTGCTGTGTGAACATGCTGAGGAATGTTCTCACCCCTTCTGTTGCTGCTTAATGTTTAAAGAGGAAACCCATTTGAAGCATGACAATATACATCATAGCTATTTCAGTATGAGAAATGGCTGACACACAGTTTTCACTGCAAATTTAACTTGTATATGAATATGTGTTTTCCAAAAATTGATATAAACATCTTGATTTTGTTTAAAACTTAGTGAAATGGGCATTTCTTACCCCTAACTCTAATTTAGGGAAAAACAAAACACAAGAGGAAAAGAAAATTGTGCCTGGTGAAGTTGGGCTTAAATACATACAATAACAATTTTGAAGATTGATATTAACCTTGAAGATTAATATAACCCAAAGATAATCTATATGATCTTTGGGTTATAGTTGTTTTAATCAAATCTAGATGCTTCTCAACTTGGACTGGTGCTATGTCCAAATAAAACCAATGTAAATTGAGGCAATCACAGGCTTAAAGCACAGTTAGTTCATCTATACAACCATCAGAGCTGACCCACACAAGACACTGAAGAGTATGAATTGCTTTATTTTTTTCAGAAGATGGAGAAATCTCCCATGCTCTTGAGTTAGTGTAGTAAAAAGAGCTAACCTACCAAAAGCAATCTACAGATTCCATGCAGTTGCCATCACAATCTTCACAGATCTTGAAAGACAATCTTCAGCTGTATATCGAAATACAAAACACCCCAACTCACTAAAATAATCATGAATAATAAAAGAACTTCCAGATATATCACTTTTCACTGGTTTCAAATTGTGATACAGATTTATTGTCCGCCCACCCCCACCCCACCACACACACACTGGATATTTTATTTATTTACATTTCAAATGTTATCCCTTTCCTGATCCCCCTCCAAACATTCTATCCCATTCCCCCCTCCTCCTTCTTCTATGAGGGTGTACCCCCAACCACCCACCCATTCCCTCCTCCCTGTTCTTGCATTACCCTACAGTGGGGCATAAAGCCTTCAAGGAACCAAGGTCCTCTTCTCCCACTGATGCCCAAAAAAGCCATCCTCTCATGCATATACAGCTAGAGCCATGGGTCTCTCCATGTGTACTTCTTGGTTGGCAATTCAGACCCTGAGAGGTCTGGCTGATTGATATTGTTCTTCAATTGGGGTTGTAAAGCCCTTCAGCTCCTTCAGTCCCTTCTCTAACTCCTCCATTGGGAAGCCCATGCTCAGTTCAATGGTTGGCTGGGAGCATCCACCTCTGCCAGAGTCTCTCAGGAGACAGCTATATCAGGCTCTTAACAGCATGCACTTCTTGGCATCCACAATAGTGTCTGTATTTGGTGACTGTATATGGGATGAATCCCCAGGTGGGGCAGTCTCTAGATGGCCATTCCTTCAGTCTCTGCTCCACACTTTGTCTCCATATTTGCTCTAATGAGTATTTTGTTACCCCTTCTAAAAAGGACCAAAGCACCCACACTTTGTTCTTTCTTCTTGAGCTTCGTGTGGTCTATGAATTGTATCTTGGGTATTCTGAGCTTTGGGGCTAACATCCACTTATCAGTGAGTGCATACCATGTGTGTTCTTTTGTGATTGGGTTACCTCACTCTGGATGATATTTTCTAATTCCATCTGTCTGCCTTAGAATTTTATGAATTCATTGTTTTCAATAGCTGAGTTGTACTCCATTGTCTAAATGCACCACATTATCTCACTCTAGCATTAGTTATTTTGAGCTGAAATCAACTGAGAATCTGACCCATACCTCATTTGCCCAAAAGGAAGACATAAACTCCTATTGTGATGGTGTTTTCTGACTTCTTTCCTATGTGGAAGAGATGGTAGCCATTTATATCTAAAGAGATAATGTCTGAAATGGGCCTGCACAAACTTATTCACGAAAACCTTAACAAAGGAGCTTGGATTTTCCCTTGCTCCTGCCTGATCTACATTTTTATCTCCTTTCAGCTTTCTACCATGGAAAGCCTAAAGCAGTTCTCTTTTGCATGTCCCCTTTCCACAAATATAGCATCATTCATTAAGATAACCTAGAAGCCCACTTTCCCACCACTCCTTTGTATTCCATATCATCTTTATACCCTGTGCATGTTTATTATAGGTATTATCATTCTGTTTCTTTTCATCATATATATCTGTGATTGGTCAGCTACATTTTCAAGAGTAGAGCTGGAAAACTTACAAGAGTAGAAGAAAAGAAAGCATTATTCCTACCATACAACATTTTTTGAGGAATCTGATAACTTCTGGCTATAGAAAATTTGCTTATTTAACCTCAATCAATGTGTCTACAGCACAACCTCCATATCCAATGCTCAGGGAACAACACAGAAGAGAGGGCAGAAAGAATGTAAATGTTAAAGGACCAGGGAATTTATTATGAAATGGTGTCTTTTATATATGTTAGGGAAGCTATACCCATGAAATCTCAAATATATGGTAACTTAAATAAGGTCATCATAATAACATCACTAATTATCATGGAAATAAGGATGGGAAAAACTCAGAGGGACATACTCCACAATTAAGAACTATAAGCAACATATGATTGTTGAAAGATAAGGAATTAGTCTTGACCAATTCAAAGTGGTGACTTCTTTAAAAATATACATATGAGCAATACTAAATGGACTCAGAATTGTGTGTGTGTGTCTGTGTCCGTGTTTCCGTGTCTGTGTATGTGTATGTCTGTGCTTGTGTGTCTGTGTGGATGAGATGCAAGTATGTATATGTATTAATAACTGTAAAAGAAAAGAGGTCATGAGTTTGAGGAAGGGGAATAGATAGAAGTGAGAAGAGAGAGGAAGAGAAGAAAATGATAAAAGTAGATTGCACATTTAAGAAATTATCAAAATGTTAAAAATATTCAAATTTTTAAAACTTTTGAGGGAGACTATAGATAGGCCTGTTTTATATTACATGTCATGCTAAATAGCAGCTGACAAAGCAGTCCATATTTGAATGTGCCTCAAATATTCTTATACTAGTATTGCAGAGACTTCACATTTGCAGGCAAGCCAATGTGTTTAAAACACATCACCTTTAGTACCCAAATAAGTGTTCATAATTGTCTAGAATTTTTCAAAAAATTATGAAAGTTACTACATTTATTATTATTTTATTCTAAATTAGTAAATTATTTAAAAATAAAAGGCTAAGTAATTTCTTTTCTAGACACTGAATAAACAGAAGAAACTGTTAAGTGTATGAGATGAAAGATATCTGACAAAATTTAAATTTATTATTTTAGTGAATTTTCAGATACCCAGATATATATTTTCTGAGTATAAGTTTCAAAAATTAGTAAACTTAATTATTTTCAGCTAATACAACCTTATTTAATATTGTAATGTCAAAATCTTTCTTCTGATTATATTTAAAATATGTCTGCCATATACACGGTAATATTTTTTTTAATTAGAGTTTCTCTATGTAGCCTATACTTCAGGAAATTGATGAGCAGCCTAAGTTAGCCTTGAATCCTGTGAACTTCCAACTTCTCATTTTGCTGAGTTGTACTACCCTGCCCAGTTCACATATCCAAAACTAATCATTGAATTAGACAATCTATTGCCCAAAGACACCAATTAGCTTTAATAACGACTAAGTGATTCTGGGGAAATTGGGATCCCCTCTTGGGGTTCATAGTGTTATTAATAAAAGCATTTAAGAGTGAACTCAAATGGATGCTTGAGGACAATTTGATTAGAATTTAAAAAGAAAATCCCAAGGTAGTAAAGACAGAAAACTCAGAAGCTGCCTGGAAGAGAAAAATATGTAAGAGCAGGGTGGGGAAATGCCATAAATATTAGCCGCATGGGAGACAAGCAACTACAGGCAGGAAAGGGCAGCTTTAGACAAAGAATAAGAAAGTCCAGAGTACCTAAGGAACGCATACCTAGACTCAGGCCAGCATTCCAAAGAGAAAGACAGAAGAAAGAAGAAAAGCCACACCTTTCTGAGCCAGAAAAGTAGCTGGATGCCTTGGCAATTGAAAGAGATTGTGCTGGGGTAAAAAATTTCTGGAATGGAGAAGTACATTATTTCATTGAAGGGATAGTTATCTCTCCCACCTTTTAAGGATAGCTTAGGTTGAGTACTGCATTCTCAAGTGGGAGGACCTAAGGTTAATGACATTCTCACCTGGATTAACTTTTAAAGAAATACAAAATGACAAGTCTCCACAAAGAGGCAGGCTCTGCTCCTTTGGCAAGGAGGTAATAGCTTTCCTTTAATGGGTCTTTAATACTATTCTAAAATGATGACTATTAATTTTCCAATCAAGATATTTAAACTTCTACTAAAATAAAAATTTTAACTAAAATACAGTAGTAAATGTAATACTTCATAAAGCCCACATGCACTTCAGAGCTACGTAGTTTTGTGTTGCCAATGTTTACATCTTCTTGGCTCTGCAGCACACTTTTGCAGCCTTTCTGTGGAGAAACCCAGATGTCATGCCATAGGCTTCATCATGGAAAGACTTAAATGACAAGGAACATCCAGCAGCCAGGGGATCCACAGACCATTTATAGACACTTGAACCAACACAGAAGTAGATCTTTTCCCTGGTGTGCCTGATAATGGCATTAGCCCACTAGCTCTTTTTTCTAAACCCTGAAAACAGACACTTCAGTACATAGTTAGATAACACATAAATATTGATAAAATAAATATTATTTTAAGCACATGTGTTCGGGGGTGACTTGCTATGTAGCAATACATAAATACATCTTAAATTTTGAGTTTTCCACCTTAGAAAAATTAATTTTGTGTTCCAAGTGGGAAATACCTGTGTAAAATACTTTGTACAGGTAAAACCAGACTAAAATCATAATTAGAGCTATTTTAAGAAGAGCAACAGTCACAGGGAGCTTCAGAACTAAGACTAAAAAGTGTAAATTATGGGAATTCCCTTGCCTTGCTCTCTTAATGGTGATAGGAGATATAGTAATGGAATCTTCTGGTAAACATGCAGGTGGGGAATCCCTAGGGAATCCATAATGGCTCTGAGCAGTTACTCCAAGGTTTTAACTGGCTTTGTGGTTTCTGAAGCTGCAGGAATTCCCTCAAATTATAAACTTTTTACCAATGACCTTGATATGGCTCCAATCTCAGCACTAACGAGTTTATCATTTTATTATCTTAATTTAGCAAATTTGCAAGCAAATGCTAATGATCTATTTATTTTTTATTGCCATTCTAAAACAAGTTCCTTTAATAATTTTGACACAATGTGGCAATGATTTCTATTTTTTAATCACAGAGAATAATTTTACTAATTAAGTGATATTTTAATATCACATGATGACAAGTTTAAAAAAAATAACAGTAAGTAGCCAAAACAGTAGATAAATTAAAACTTTTAGAAGATAATTAAAAACAAAACAAAACAACAACAGAAAAACAAAAACAAAAAAACAAAACAAAAACCAAAATCTCATACAATCTAAACAACAGGAGTAGTGATCCCCTAACTAGAATCTCTTCTCTCAAAAGACTGCTAGGGGCAGTGGCGATTAACCTATGTCCCTCAATGGAGGAATAGATACAGAAAATGTGATATATTTACACAATGGAATACTAATCAGCAATTAAAAACAATGAATTCATGAAATTATTAGGCAAATGGTTGGATCTGGAAAATATCATCCTAAGTGAGGTAACCCAATCACAAAAGAACACACATGGAATGCAGTCACTGATAAGTGGATATTAGCCCAGAAGCTCTGAATACCCAAAACACAATTCACACATCAAATGAGTCCCAAGAAGAAAGAAGGAGAGGGCCCTGGTCCTGGAAAGACTTTTTGCAGCATTGTAGGGGAGTACAGGACAGAAAAGCAGTAAGGGGTTGACTGGGGAATGGGCTGAGGGAAGAGGGCTTATGGGACTTATGGGGAGGGGGGGAACCAGGAAAGGGGAAATCATTTTGAATATAAACAAAGAATATAGAAAATGAAAAAAAAAAAAAGACTACTAGGACACTTTCAAAAAGTCTTAGGACTGAGTGGATAAAAGTTCCTCACCACCAAATCTGACAATAGGATTTGAATCACCAGTTATTTCATGGTAGGAGGAGACAAACCTCCTACAAGTGGTCCTCTGTCCTATAGAAACAGGTTTAGGCACATGGATACTCTAACACATCTATCACCTGCCCCCACAAATCTATAAATAGGTGTAAAAAATTCAGTGACACACATTTTACAAACTTTTTTTTCTTCTGTCATTTCGTGTTATCAATCAGAACTTCAGTAGCAGATCAAAGCAGAGAAGGAAGCGGGGCTCAGTGGCACCCCTAGCATGAAAGTTCTAAAAATCACATTGCTCCACAGTCCAGGCAGCATGCTCTGCACAGGAGCTTGTGCCTCCAGTGGTTTTCTGTGCTTTATCTTAGGCACAAAAACTTTATAATATAATCTTTCCCCTGAGAAGAAGGGCGTGGAGGTGTGTTTAATTCATATGCCAACTCTCAACTATTGATCATGTCTGTGTTAAGGAATCAGGAAGAATAAAATCTGGAAAATGGTTAACAATGATTGCTCTCCAGGGGAGGGTGGAGAATACACGTAGAGCATTTTACCCAGTTTTCATCGATACTGTGTGTGTGCTATCCATGAATACGGCAGTGCTTCAAGCATGATGAATAAATCTTCTGTTGCTGCTTGAGTGTTGAGACAAAGAAGAACTGTAATGGTTTTTTAATGGCCAGAGTAACTTCTACTTGTTCTTGTTCCAGAGTGGGCCTTTTCCTTGGGTTTACTATAGTTTTTCTAATCATCTAATTCAAATGTGGAAAATATGTATTACACTAAGAAACATCTTCATGAATCATTAATGATAGTCATAAATGGGAGGGGGAAACAGTAAATGGAAATAAGTTGAATTAAGAGATGAATAAAACTTTTGTTTCAAGTAGGAACCCCATTTCACCTCTTGGCAGGCCTTTAATATGAGTTGACTGTGAACATATCTATGCCTAATATATAAGACAATGGTAAAAACACAGTGGACACTAAGAACTTTCTAATATTAAAAAAAATCTTGCCTTAATTAGTTCTCTGCTATTATATTGCTGATTTTCTGAATTATATGATAACCCTCACATCTTTAGACTGAAACTCCTTTGCTCCACTTCTGTGTTGTTCTATTATCTGGACCAAAGAGGTATAAGAGCTATTAATACCCAAGTCCGTCAGATCTTGAGGAGAAGCTATTAATTCTAATGGGGTCTGTGTTAGCACATCAACTCAAAGAAATCTTTCAGATAGACCTAATGGAGTGGAGGTCTCTGCTTATGTAGAACATGCCTATGTTCTCAACATTTACTTAGAATTCTTTAAATGTCATTTTCTTCAAAGCTCATATTGAGTATAAAAAGAAGTTTGAGAAAAAATATTTAATACACACAATCCTCTCAAAATTCACCAATTCCTTGCTGTTTTAAATCTCAAGTTAATTAAATCTCTGTTACTATGAGGTCTAGGCGTTGTCTTCTATTGAAAAATATCATAATATTTCCCTTCATTATTTCCTACCTCTTTAATTTTTTTCCTGGTAACTTTGCACTGACTCTTGGTGAATGTCACCAAAATATTTGAGTCTTGGGGCTTATATAAGTGAGGTTTTCTCAGTTCTTCTTAATATTGTTAGCTTGGTTAGATAAAGAAAACATATGGCATTGGGCAAGCATACATTTTGATGCATCTTTGTTTATAAAGAGGATTACAGGAAAGGTGGGAAGACCCATCTGAATGTGACAGAGTCTCAGACTAAAGAAAAACGGGGAAAGAGAAAGAGCAAAGCCAGCTGAGTCCTGGAACCTGCCCCTCATCCCTTGTCTTTTTCTATCCGGATGTGGCAAGTAACCTCCACTTCCTTCTGCCACTATGCTTTTCATCCTGTGAAAGTCCATGTCCTCAAAATATGAACCAAGATAAACCTTTCTTCCCATGACTTGCATCTTGCTGAATATTTTTTTGATCACTGCAATAAGAAAGGTAGCTAACACAATCATATCATATAATGTTCTCAGCACAGTATGGATAAGCAGCTGCGGCAGCAACACCACACACACACACACACACACACACCTCAAGAATCAGTTTCTAAACTCACCACAAATCTGAGGATCCAGGGTCTGGATCTTCAGAGCCACAAATCAGCATTTAATGGGAATCAGAAAATACAGCATTGTGTGGTGACATTCCAGCGGAGGCCTACAGCTTTGTACCTTCTCCTCTCAAGAGAATAATACTTCCCCTTTCATTCTCAAGCAATAATAAGGATAGTGATTAAGATCTGAATCTCAGAATAAAAAGAAAAAAAAAACTTCTCAGAAAGATAAAATGGCAAAGATCTCAGGTAGAAAAATATGTGATATTTGCATGTGCTGTGTCAATCTCACGAGCTGGGTCAAGAGACACACAGACAGTCTTCATATGATTAAAAAGGACACTTTTCCACTCTTACAATCCCATAATTTAGAAGGAAGAATTCCTCAGGACTCAAAAGGATATCTCCTTCTAATAAGAAAACAATTCACATAGATTACTAAGAACTTTGTATAATGAGAAACTAAGTGCTGAAGTGCTTCAAGTCACTGTTGATTAAGTATCAGAAATTACAGGGAACATTTGAAATTATAATAATTGAATGGCATTTACATATTGAATTTTACTTTTCTCTTGAAAATTTCCAGAAAGTTAAGTCATCTTACTTGGGAATTAGACAGCAACTTATTCAGCCAAAACACTGACTTGTGTCTCACCCTTTGTCACCATGACTACCATTTCCATGTAGTTTGACAATGATAGCATAGTTGCATAGATAGTTGTATAAATAACTAGAATAGAATAATAATAAATAGAATGATAGATGGGAGTTTCCTTCGTGCATCCACCCCCTTTTATTGGCATCTAGTTCAATGCAGAAGGTCATCATCACTATGAGGCAATTTCTCTTGGCTATTCCCCACAAAATGCTCCTTAGCCTTGACTTACATCACACTTTCAGTGTTCTCAGATTTCTACCAGTTCCCAGCTACTCCCAATAAAAGGCCTTACAAGCCATTGTCCATTGTTCCCTCTCTCACGTTTTCTAAGGATTTTAAAATACATACCAACATTTTCTTTGTATCCACCTGATCAATATAACCTTATATCATAATCTACGTAAGATTACATTCTCATATGTATGTACTATACAAGGGCAGTTGTGATGCATATGTGGCAGAAATATAATAATAACAACAATAATAAAAATAATAATTATTATTGTTGTTGTTATTATTATCTAAAAAAAAGCCCTATAGGCAGACCGTGGTGGCACGCTGCGTTAATACCAACACTCTGGGGGCAGAAGCAGGCAGAGTTCTGTGAGTTCGAGGCCAGTCTCATCTACAAAGCAAGTTTCAGGACAGCCAGGGAAACCAGGGCTGTTACTCCAAACCCTGTCTCAAAACAAACAAACAAATAAACAAACAAAGAATATCCAGAAGATGAAGTAAAAACAGGTTTTTATCTTAAAGTTATATTTAATAATAACTAAGAATTTACTTTCCTTGCTAAAAAAAATGCTTTTAATACTTTAAGGAGAATATGTGACTAAATATACAAAAAGCTGGTTTAAAAGCTGATTTAAAAGCTGGTTCTATAATTCTATTTACTCTGATATTTTTCATTAATGTCTATTATAAATAAATAAAATTTGCCTCACAAAGAGTGTCAGAGTTTAGTATGGTATGTGGCATGAAAACCAAACTGGCCAGATAATCCTGGCTTACCCGTGATCCGCCAGCAGGATGTGTGGGTGTTGGTCAGCTTCTCTGTGCCTTGATTTCATAGAAGGAGTGGATAACCAAGCCTTACTTCTTGCAGCTGCAGGGCATAGATGAATCAAGGAGCGCAAATGCTAAGACTAGATGCTGGTGTTAGCGGAAGGCTTCATCAGTGAAGCAATCACTGTTTCCGCAGCCATGGACCTGTTACATCACACTGTCCACCTCCGGCTGCAAACAAAGCATCATGCTGGGAAATACTACACAATAAAATCATCTCAACTTTGATGCTCGCTCTGAGTCCTTACTCATCACCGTTCTTAAAAATTCCTACCTAGCTGCCACTATGTAAGGGTTTATAGCGCTATAGCTTATTTATACAGTGTTTGGATTAAACAATTTGTGTACCCAATACATCAGTTTATCAATCAGGTAGTACAAAAAATATTACTTTTATATTTAAATACTAAAACGGAGGCATAAGCTCGGGCATGCTTAAAACATCTGCTCCTTCATCTAATGTCATGGCAAACTTCCTACATTGTCAGTTTTCTCTAATACTGGTTTTATTTGAGTACTGGGCTGATAATATGGCTCTGTATGCAAAGACTCTAGGACTCACATGGAAGATGCAGAGAAAACCAATTCCCTCAAGTTGTCTGTCTCTGCCTCTGTCTCTCTCTCTCTCTCTCTCTCTCTCTCTCTCTCTCTCTCTCTGTGTGTGTGTGTGTGTGTGTGTACACGTGTGTGTTGTACCTGTGTCTCTTCTCTTTGTATCTCTCTCTGTCTCCTACTCTGTCTCTCTGTCTCTCTGCGTGTGTCTAAATGAATAAGGTAAAAACTCACATATTTAAAAATATTTTCCATGTCAATGTGCCAAATAGGAATAACTTTAGTTTGTAGCTAGTTATTCTCTGTGTCTGATTTTAGCCATTTTCATTACACAATCAAATTCAAGTTGACAATCTTAACAAATAGTAAATCTCAAAAAATTAGTATTCTGACTCTGTGCTCATTTGCATGCTAAGTTCTCAAGGAACTCTGCACTTGAATCATCGCTGTGGTATCTCAATGTTCAAGGAGAGTTCTCAGTGGGAATGGGAGAGACACTTCTGTGGGTTTTTTTCAGTCCCACCCTTTGCATTGTGAGGGTATTCTTCAATTTCATTACTTTAATAAAACTAATTGGACTAGACACACAAACTTGAATAATAAAACCTGGAAAAAATATATCATGATCCTTCTCATTATACCAAGAATCACGAGAGACATCGCCAAGTGACTGTCAGCTTCTTCATTTCCAGCTTCTCTAATATAAATCAGGTTGTGCAAAGATCAATTTGGGATGCTTATGTGTATGTGAAAGCATTTAAGGATGATCAGGTGTAACTTTTCTCTACATAGAAAAACATGTGTAAGGTCCAGATAACTCTCTTAATGCTCTTCCAATGAAAAGCTTTGTACCTACTCTGGATGTGACATTTCTTCATTGGAGGCCATGCCTTAAGCTTTTCTCTCAAACACTGTCTTTGGGGAACTTGTCATGAGAATTGACAGCCCCATTTTGGAGATATGTCCTTTCAAGGATTATAATACTACATTTCCACTCCCCAGAGGCCAAAGTTGGCATAAGTGGTGCACAAGCTGCAGTAGCAATGCATTATCACCTTAATCCACTCAACTGACAATGCAAGGACATGGACAACTTTAATATGTCATGCACGAGACTATAGAACCCTGGATTTGGTGTTGACATCAATAAGAATTAATTATTGTTTTATCTTATAGTTTGAATGTATTTTATATTTTCCAAATTATATATTTTGGCTTTTTTCTTCCCTTATCATGAGATTTGAATGTTGATCCATTGATTGGAAGATACCCAGAGAATTGAGTCTAAAAAGAGGTAGATAGTCAGAAAACATGAAATCTAAAAATAATTCAGGAAATGATAAAAATAATTACAGTTAGAATAATTATACTTTATGAACCCCTCTCTGATCTCTGTCTGGGTCTGTCTGCCTGTCTCTCTCTCTCTCTCTCTCTCTCTCTCTCTCTCTCTCTCTCTCTCTCTCTCTCTCTCGTGTGTGTGTGTGTGTGTGTGTGTGTGTGTGTGAGTGTGTAATTTAAGTTCTACAATAGGATAACTATCTACAAATGAATCCTATCATACACATTAAGAAGCAAAAATTTATAGAATAATTTACTGCATGAAGCTAAGGTAAGTAAAACACATGTTTTGTTTCTGAAAGTACTTTTGGTAGTGAAGACTTTTACTGTCTAAACAATAAAGACTCTCCAAGGAAAAGAATAAAAAAAACTCATTATCATCACCTATTGTTTCTGAGGAGCTAGAACAAAACATTCTTGAGGCGCTGCTATGAAGAATAAGCCTGAAACCCCCAAACAATCTATCTGAGTCGTAGAATTGCTTGATTTTTCCACATCTGACTTTTCAAATTCAATCAATTTCCAGCCAGCTTTTCTACTTTGCCATCTGTTTCTAAAGCAAAGCTTAACAGTAGTCTGTGGAGGATGGAGTTGGTTTTGTTTCTTTCAATCTGAGACTTAGTGAATCATGCTTAGACTACATTCCAGGTTGAATGGATCATCAAAGCCCAGCGTTACACCCACATGCTGTCTTAAGTACAGAGTAGTGCATGTTGTCTATCGTGTTGAGTTACTTTGAACCACAGAAATAGATTGACTATCCTAACAAGCATCCAAAGAGCACACACAGGGGGGCTTCCTGAAAGAAGCAGTTAACAGGCATTTCCACACTGCTCATCTCCGACAAGAACACAATTCATTGCTGTATGACTATATGCGTTTTGAATCTCTTTCCTATGAATCACATAGTTTGTAAGTAAATTTTACATTTTTACATAGGGTAGTCTGGTGCATGGTGACACATAATCATAAACAAACCATACGTGGAGAAGTCTGAGTCACTATAAAACTACTAGGTGTTCAAGTCTGCCTCTCTAGAGTTTAAGAATTGAGTGTGATATCACAATACACTTCCATAGGAACAGTAATTGTTTTGCCCCCTCCATGAGTGAAAGGTGCATTTACTGTTAAAATATTGCTGGAAAAATGACATGTAAACACTGCAGAAGTAAAGATAGAAGATTGCTCATACCAATAAAACGATACTTAGCAACTGGTGCTAGAATACCATTAGGCTCACCTGAAAATTAGTATGTGAGAAGTGGTTGGTATGTACAAAAATATTCAATAAATGTTAGTTGTTATACTAAATACTAAATTTAATTTATGACTCGTGGTAAAAAGAATCAGAAAGCAACGGATACATTTTGTATTCTAGAACTACTATTCAAGTAAATTAATTCCATATCTGAGAAAACAGGGGCCAAGCTGTAACCTCTTTATAGCTAAGAGAGAAGATGTATTCAGATCATGAAAGGGACAAGGTAGCCTTGTTGTGCTCACTCTGTTTGCTCTATTCCTCCATGGGCTGCAGTAGGTTCCTTTGTGTGCAGCTCTGAGCTGAGTGAGGATGGAAAGCCTGAATAGAGAGAGGGGAAAAGTCAGCTTGAAGAGGGGCCTCGCTGCAAGGAATCTCTGTGGAAAACCTGTGGCTCATATGATTTTTCTTAAAACCTAAACATCCCGAGTACTGAATTTCATCCACCCTAAAATATTTCTCTCCAGCTAAACAGTTGAGATTTCTAGAAATGTGTTCTGAAATCTTCCATGTAGACTGGACATTCCCAAATGTCCAATATAAATCATTTCTGATGGGTGGGATCTATCTTTTTTCCTTTTTATTTTTCTTACTTTCCTCAATGTTTATTGGTTTACAGAAAGAACAATTTTATTCGCATGAATTTACACAGAAAATACTTTGGGGGTGGTGTAGATTCTCTCACATAGCATTATAATGATGAAATTCATGTTTATTATTATGGCATATCTCAATAGTTCATTTCACACCCGAGTAGTATTCCATTAAATTCATATAAAACAGTTTTATAGTTCATCCACCAGCTGATAGACAGTTGAGTTACTTCCAAGTTTTAACCATTACAAATAATTCTATTGTGAACATTTGCAAACATATCTTTATAGGAATGTAGTCTAATAGTTCATAATTTCTGCTGGCTAAATACTTTGGAGATCATCAGAGTCAAATAATTATACAAGATCAACTTTAAACTGCCACAAGCTCTGTTCTGTGGTAGCAGTAGCATTAGACTCTAAGAATCAAAGAAAAGTCCAAGTTGCTTTATACCCCAATTAAAGGTTTTGACAAGTGAAGAGGATTAGTTGTATATTACTTAGATGTGATATCCAAATCATAACCCATAAAAGAAAATGATAAACTATATAACATCAAAAGAATTACTCTATACACTTGTTTTCTTAAAGACAAAGAAAGCATCTGCCAAGAGTACACTTTTTAAAACGTCACAATGAAGTTTTATTGAGTATATACATATGTGTACAATTAGACCTCTCTGAATGTGTGTATTCACAGTGTATAGCTAGGTGTGTGGTAATAGAGGATGATTCGTGTTACTACCTGAGAACTGAAATAAATCTAAGATGATACACCATGAAAACTTCTGCATTTTGATTTCCATCATTGTACATTTCAGTTGCTTTCAAATGTTATCCAGGAACCCACATCATTGCTATTTCCAAGCTTGGAAGAAACATAGAGTACTGGGACCCTACCAAAACAGTTTCATCTGCTGCTGTCTCTCCAAGTGCCTCAAAGACATGTCCATAATTTTAAAATACTAGAATTATTTTCTATACTGAGCTATTTCCAGTTTTCTCAGAGTACACATTGAGATTTCTTGTCCATTCCACAACATGTAAAAATCTCTGACATCTTTACTTTTTAACTAGAAAATTTTAACCATAAATATTTAATTTATAGGAGTGTGTGCATGCTGTCAGAATGTGGGCCTCTCCTTCTTTACTTTACAAAGCATAGGCAAACAAAAGTCAAAATCCCACTTACCCATTCTATGACTTTAGTAGATGATTTCTGCTTTCCCAACATGACTGTCTTAACCTGAAAGTTTTGTTTTTGTTTTTGGCTTGTTTTAATTATTCTTTTGCCTCTGCTTTTACTTCAAAGCCATGGTTTTCTGGTACATGTTTTGCAATAAATATTATGTTTGGACACAAATACTTTATTTAATAGGCCAAAAAAATTCCACATTGGTTTTAGAGGATGGCTTATTTTTCTAGTTTAAAATGCTATGCTCTGCTCTGCACCTTAAAATACTATTTGAAAATTATTAAGATTTTCTCTAGACATGCTTTGACATGAAACTGTAGATTTGCCTACTCAATGCATCTCACTTTGGTTATCTTTAGCAGCATACGTTTATAAAGTCTACGTACTAAATTAAAGTTCAAAATAATATTTTAATGGTTAATGGACTCTCTGCATACACAATTACTAGTAATAATGGATTAAAGAATGTAGAACTCTTACTCTTTTTTTCTCTGCATTGCTTAGAGCCATGCAAGCTTAAAAGTAGAAGGAGTTAAGGAAATATTGAAATCAGAAATAATATATTTAACTCTGGTCTGTATGAAATAGGAAACCAGGAACTAAACAGCTTCTGCTTTCTCTACGTGTGGAGCAGGATGTTATGTAACTTGTACATAAAACCACTTGCAGTCTCATTGTGGATTGATATGATGGTTAATAAATAAATTTATTTCATTCATATTTAGGAAATTAACTGGGACTTAAATTGCAATTACTGTTGTCTTGTGATTAAATATTTTTATCCCTAAACAACCGATAAGAATTGCATAAAACATATTTTCATATGGTAAAAGTTTAAATATATACTTGAGGATTTTTAAAAATAATTTCTATTTTGTTCACAATATAACTTTCAATTTAATATATTTATATACACAGGTTTATGGGGCCTTACATATTTTCTTAAGCGTTATTAACTCCAAGAAGAAAATGGTTACTTAAATTGAACTGGTCATCCCAAGAATTTTTCTTCCTCTATTTCAGGTTAACATTTGACATGGCTCAAATATAATGAGCTTTTGTGCCAAAGTCTGCAATTTAAAATGAATATATTTTTCGTTTGAAATATGAGCTATTGTGCGCCAAGTCCTACCTTTAAGATAAATATATTTCTCACTGAAAGAGCAGTATAATATAAAGTTTGCTGAAATAATAAAAACCAAGATTCTAAATGAAAAACAAATAATTAAAAAAGTAGTGAGAAGTGTCTCACCAACAGAACTGTAATAAAGACACATCCATGGTTCACTCTGCCTTCTTAGAAATATCACAGCCTGACCTTTTCGCAACTTGATTCGGGGAAAGTTCTTTTTAAATAGATTTTGCATTGACACAATTCACTTCCATTTTAACCCATTGGTGTCATCTCAGCTTCTGTGCCTACCTTCAGCCTCAGTTTTTCAGATTTCTACATGTACTATGAATAAGCGGGGCTTGGGAAACAAGAAAGGAGAGATCAAATTGGTCCTGCAGCAAACCTCTGCTTTATTTTCTGTTGCTTTTTGCGGATTTAGGCAGTTTTGTCATTTTTTTTTCTTGTGCTATAGACCATGAAACAAAATCTTTAAAGTTCAAATGCACAAACTTGGCTCACAAAAAACAAATAAAGAACTGACTATTTTCAGAGATGGAATGCTAATTGGCATCTCATGGCTTCAGTTTTCATCAGATTCTGTTGGCACGATTTCTTTCCAGAAAAAAAAAATATTGAGATATTAACCAAAGAGAAAAAGGAAGATAGAATACTAAGTATGTTGGTTAGGGAAAGAAAAGTTCAAATCTTCTTTTCAGTATTAGCTTGCAACCAAATGATTCTTAAGGTTTTCATATATTGGGAGAAAATTCTTCAAGGGTCTCTTGGATTTTTGCAAATCTTGCAAACAGATGCGCTGATGAGCTTTGTACGGGAGTCTCTTTTCAAGGATATTTGTATAGTGAAGAGCCAGGGGACCCTGAGAAATGTCTTATTACAGAGAAGAAGGTAGTTTTGTTTACTGTCCAGGATGATAAAGATAATGTATCCCAATGGGGCAAAAATGTAAGTAGGCTTGCTTGTACCTTGTTAAGATTGGCGTTTTGAAGGCTTGGGATTTTTCAGCTGAGACACAAACACAAACACAACACCTGTACAGCGTTCATGCTTATCCATCCTGTAGATCTATCTGTGCTGCCCATGGGGCCTGGAGAGCATGGGAATCAGGAAGATCATGATGCTAATGTTGAGTGTTGTGACATGACTAATAAGGACTTTTGCCTTTGACCCAAGGGTCTCATGTCTTCTACCACCATGCAGGAGACTCACAAGCTAACCTGTCAGCTCACAAGAAAAGGAGATCCCCAGATTCATCCCACTTTATGATATTTATCATAACATAGAAACTAGAATATCTTCCCACAAATCACCTGTGTCGGCGGTGTGGTCCCTAGTGTGTGGCTCTATTGGGATGCAGTAGAATAATGGGCAATAGAGGTACTCGATGTAAATAGGTCGTGGATGAGTCTCCTTTAAAAGATATATTTTGTGCCCTTCTCTATGCCTTCATGGGTGCTGTGAAGTGACATACCTCCTTGGCTGCATTCTCCTATTGCCATGACAGATTGCTTTTCCTTGGGTTCAAACAGAGGATGCTGATGACCTTCTACAGAAATCTGAAACTGAGTCAAAGAAGTTCCTCGTGCTCTAGTTTGCTTGCTCCTCCTCCTCTTCTTCTTCTTTGTCAGGTATTTGGTCACAATAACAGAGAGCAATGCGACACGATCTCCCAGTTGTCACTAGCCTGGTCCAGTTGTCTCTGTCTAAGTCTCTAGCCTGTTCTGAACAAGCAATTCACCTGCACTTGATAAATATATTTATCAAGGAGTGTTCAAGCGAATGTTAGAGCCACAAAACCCGTTTATTTGCTGCTCATTTCTATAATCAACATGAAGAATAACAATGAGATGTGCCCATAAGAAGGGAGCTTTATTTTTAGTAAAATAGTTGGGATGTTCTCATCATGAACAAACTTCCTTTGCTTTCTGAAGAAACACTGATTTCTACCGAGATGGGATTTGAGCTGGGAAATAAAAGACATAATGATCAACTCCCTTAGAATATGTACCTGGATAGGTTTCACAGTAATTGATAGAGAGTCAAACCAGCAAGATGTTTCAGTGGGTAAAGTACTTACTGCCAAACCTGATGACCTGAGTTTCATGTTTGATTCCCAGATCTCACGTGGTAGAAGGAAAGAGATGATCCTCTTCAATCTTCATAAACATACCATGGTACATGGACAGACATACACACACACACACACACACACACACACACACACACACACACGACTAAAACAGTAAGTATTTATTCTTATAAATATACTGCACAAAATGCAAAGTAAAACCTGACTGCACTCCTGCACATGGGTTCACAAATGTACAGTTTTCACTTGACTACACTAGTTGCCTCATAGATTTCAGATGTTCATAGCTATTGTTTCCTCTCACTGGTGATACCTGGTGACTTCTTTGTCTCTGCATTCAAGACACTATTTATTATTCTGGAAAGGATGAACCGGAGTTCAGCATACATAATATTAGTAATTCTTGCAACCATATTTTGCTTAATTTTTTTAAACAACGTACTAAGAAGCAAGGAATAGTAACAAAATGAAGAAAAAGGACAAAGAACTTAAGTAGAAAAAGCAACTAACAATGATAAGAAGAGCTTTTGTTCAAGGGAAATTGTTTTTTATTTTAAAATTGAGAGTATGTGTATATACTCAAAATGATTAAAAGTTGATAAATTATATCAATACTAGAAATTATGGTCAGATATTTAAAGAATATAAAGTATATGAGAGAATATTTTCTTCTTTCCTTACCATCCAACCTGATGAATTATTTGTAGACGCGAGTGAAATCACACACACACACACACACACAGAGAGAGAGAGAGAGAGAACAGCACCTAGATAATCTATGAAGATATCTCTTCAGTGCTCTTAGCTACTATTAAGCCAAGTTTGCAAATGAAAAGTTGACAGCTCACTTAGATCTTCCTAAGAGCAAAGAGCATACAAGGGGCAGCACACATGTGTAAAACCAGGTTTGCCTGATTCCCAACCTCACATATTGGAATATGCTTATGAGGAAATCAAGTGTGGAGCTATAGGGAGTTAATGAAAAGCTTATGCAATGTGCATAGCACATTGTTAGTCACCTGATAAATGAATAGTTTCTGCCTGTGTAAATTGATGGTTTGGGGGAGTTGGGAAATAACTGAATTTGAACTCAATCTTACTTTGACACAGGGCATATTTTACTAATTATAAACACCCCCACTATAAGAGCGGACCACTGTAAACACTCCCATCTGGTATCAGGGTAATCTTACTATCAGCGCATTTCCCTTAGGTTTCATTTTCATTAGACACATTCATGTGACAGTAACTGGTTGATTGTAGGTTATAACAGCTTGTTCCCAAGAAATCTGTGCTTAATGTGCAAGATGTTTGCAGACTTATCAAATGCCAGTGACCAAAGTCACAATTAACTTCTTTACCCATCGGAGTTCCTTCTAAAACCAGTGTCCATAGTTTCTTCTGTGGGTTTGTCGACACTCAAACAATGAAGGGTCATACTGAATTGTTAGTCTTCGGTTGTTATCTATATCTCTAAAATGAACTTGAAAAGAATATCTTTAAGGAATGTTTTCCCGGTGGAAAGTTGAATTAACTTTTGACTTTAAAACCTTCCCAGATCCTGTAAGGCTCAGGAAACAGGCTGCAAAGTGAATAGCTTAAGTTCCTTTCCATGCTCTGAAGGCTTTCAGGAACTCCCCAACACCTCTGCCTGTAATACCTAAGGAGGTCTGAAGACAACTTAAAGGCATAACAAATCCCAAGATGCAAATTAATTTAAAGAGAATGCTAATTGCCCTGGGGAAGGAGAAGCTCTAAAGACTTATTTTCTCTGCCTTTCTGCAATCTCTCATAACAGAGAGGTTTGAAAATGGGTGCTGACTTGCTTTCTACACAACTTTCTGAACCAGTATGGCTATAAGAGTTATGGAGGGGTTGAACTAACAAAAAACAGAAATGGGATAAACAGACCATCACATGTTTTGTTACAAAAGCCAATTTGGGATGGCCCATCCCTTATCTTTGAAATGTGCAGTATCAATGTAGGAAACACACACACACACACACACACACACACACACATACACACAGTCTGAATCAGAATCACTGAGGACACGCAATGTCCTCTCCTTCTGGAAACAAACCAGTTCCCTATTTTGAGAACATGACAACATGACACTATCTGAACTGACATTTGTTTTTATCATTTATGAAAGCATGTAGAACTTCTGCTAACACAGAAATAAACCAAAGCATGGACACCCAAATGTTTCAGTTATTGGTAGGAAGTTATTTTACAGCCCCAGATATCTCTACGACACCAAAGATGAAAGTTTCTACAAGTAGAAAAACTGAGAATCTAGAAGCTGTTTTAGCTGGAGGCAGAAGGATCCAGATCAGCCTTGGCTGCATAGCAAGTTCACATCCAAACTGGGCTACATGAGCCACTGTTGAAGTAAGATAAGAAATTAGTCAGAAAGGGAGGGAGGGAAAGATCAACAAACACAAAATAAAAGTTAATTCAAATACCTATTTTTTTCTCTGAAAATAGGAAGTAAAATCAGGATATGTCTCCATATACTCATTGAAGTTCCTCCTAATATTATTTTCCATCAGTTAAACAAATATGGTCTTTTCCTCCATGGGATTGTCAGATTTCAAGAAAATAATAGACAAAGGACACTAATATTCCTAATCCATCTATGCATGCAAAACTGATCTTGAAGTACTCTCCTTACTGAATGTGTCACAAAAATATCTCATCACCTAACCAATTATCTTGAAGCACAGTCCTTCATCTTGTGAATAATAGGGAGATGACCGAGCCTCCATTTATCTAGACTGGAGACCAAAGGGACCCATGACTGAGCACAGTCACCATGGATGATTAACATCTCTGATTTCTTGGTTCATCATAACCAGCTTTGTTTCATGAAGGCTTCTTTTTCCATTAGAAGTTTACACCACAGAATACCAGAAGGGGAGCAAGACTCTGGGAATGAAGGCTGAAGAACTTCCATCGAAGGGCCATACTACACAATAGAAATTAAATCTTGGATATTTGAGGACAGCTCATTTCTTTAGCTGTTGAATAAAATTGGAGGTTGCAGAGACTTTTGTGAGAACAGTCTTTGACTTTTACAGGAAAAAGGTTAAACGCTTTGTTTCTTTTCCTTCAACAGTTACACTTTTAATAATTTTAGACTTTTCACAGGGATTTTCTTGAAAAGCTTTCATTTCCTTGATAGGTATGGAAATGTGCTCTTTTAAAAAGTAAAAATCTTCTCAGCATGCTTGTCTATACAAGAAAAACACACCCTCTCAATGAAGAACAAGGTGGCTCTCCTTGCATAAGGGCAGAAAACCAGCACTGTGGAGAAAACAATGTGTCCCGGGAGGGATATTAACCTTGGTAATCTCGATAATGTAATGAGTATAGCATAAACATTGATGTAGTAGAATCTAGCAGCCCAGCTATTTCAACTGACCATGTTATTAGGGCCAGACTAGCTGGTACTATTGTTTTTATTGCTACTTCCATTGGTTGTGATTATAATAGTTGCATTCAGGAACATGTTGTCTGAGACATAACAAGATAAGTGCGTGAGGTAAATCATTTCCCATGATCACAATTACCTTGGTATCTACATTTATTCTCATGCTACAAGTTGGGATACAGAGTATAAACAGAGCTTTTCTGAAGTTCAACTTTTGCAATGAAACTTCAGAAATAAAACTACACAGGAAAGGAGCAGGGGGGCACTACTACAATAGGCTACCCATGATGACAAGCATTAGCAGGAAGTCTGCAAACTTCAGTAATCATTAAACATGAGCATTGGCGGTTACTGATCCATAGCTGACCTGAATCTTTATTTCAAGTGTGGAGAAATAGTACAATCCGCTGTTGCTAATTTTCTGTCCACTGTGCAGATTCTCATTTAAGATATGAGGTGAAAAGGCCTGCACCCTAAGCATGTGGGGTCTTCACACATCTTAGCTATCACTGACCAACGAAAGAGAATTCCCTTTGGCCTATGACCAGAAAGATACATAGAAACATATTTTAAACTCCCAACCTGTGTAACCATGATCTCTGGGTTCTCTGAGGAAATAGAAAACTGAATTAGAATAACAATACATGCAAAGTACCTAATACTCACTTGCTATAATATAATATTATTAAAGTATATATATATATAAAATGTGGAGATATAGTACATCTCACTGTTGCTAAGTATGCGTGTATGTCTATCTCTGTGTGTGTCTGTGTGTGTCTCTGTGTGTGTGCTTTTATCTGTGTCTATGTGTGCATATGTATGTGCAAGAACATATATATGGAGTTATTTGAATCCCTCTTAAAAACTATTTGTGATAAATGTTTAAGAAAAGGAAAAATATTGTTCTGTCTTATGTTGGTATGTGTACTGTGTGAAATGCATGTGACCACACTGGATGGTTAAGGTAGGAAGCAAGTGCTTCATTATTTATATTATAAGCCTGGAGGCAAAGAAAAGTCAGGAAGGGCACAGTATACCACAGTCTTCTTTAGGTCCATGTCTTCAGTGACAGAAGGACCACTTATTATGCCCTCTTCCTAAAGGTTCTAACTAATATGTCCCCAAAGCAGTAGCCTAAGGGTCAAGCTTTTAAACACTGGCTTGTGAGTTACGCTAAGATCTCAATGACAAGAGGAAAGGAGAGGCTGTGAGGCCAGCTGACTTTCTGGGATACCTAAACAAGTACCAGCGTTAAGGTCTAAGTCCAGATAAAATCTTGATCATATTGTCTTCTATATAATCTGTCATTGAAATAAATTTAATGTCTTAATATTTCACTGCCCTCAATTGCAAAATGATACAATATACCTTTTTCACAAGAGTTTCATGAATGTTATTTAAACTAAGGCTTTTATAGTGTTTTTACAAGTTAAGTACTATATTGAAGAGTTTTGTGCATGCTAATTACTCATATAATCTTTACTTCGAATATATACATAGATGGTATAAATTAATACCTTCAAATGACCACTATAACCCAGCAGCTAATGGGGAAAAATGCAGAAACCCACAGTCAAATATTAGATGGATTTCAGGGGAGTCTTGTGGAAGAGTTAGAAGAAGGATTAGGGAACTTATTGATGACAGGGACCCTACAGGAAAACCATCAGAGTCAACTAACCTGGACTGTTAGGAGTACCCTGAGACTGAACAACCAACAAAAAGCAAGTCAGGGCTGGACTAGTCTTTCTGCACATATGCAGCAGATGTGCAGCTTTGTTTTCATGAGGTTTCCCAATAACTGGAGAAGGTTCTGTCCCTGAGTCTGTTGCCAGCCTGTCCCCTGACTGGGCACCCTTGTATGACCTTAATTAGACAGGATGTGCCTAGTACTGCAATGCCTTGAGGTGCCAGGGTTGGGGATAACAGAGGGTCCCACCCCACTTCTCCGAGGAAAAGAGAAGAAGAAAATAGGAGGAAGACAAGGTACTGGGAGGAGAGAGGAATCATTATAGGGATGTAAAGAGAATTTACAAATATTTTCATAACAATGCACCCTTTGCTATTTCAAATAGGCTCCAGTCTCCAAAACAGAAAAACAGTCAACATTGGTGAAGTACATAATCTACAATTGCATTTCTCCCATTAAAGATCAAACACAGTAAGGGTTTTATCAGAACAATGAACAAATCCAAAATTAAGTTCTATACATGTGTACTACAATGTCTATACCTTATTTCCTACCATCACCCTAAAGTTACTCTCTCACATACTGTCCTCTCTCTCCTTTAAACTGCAAGAGTTCTTTGTTGACATCTTTGTACATGACTCTACTTTCCTAATCTTAGAGTATTCAATTCAGGTCAAGCTGAAAGCAGTTGGTCGAACTTTAGGGCCAATGCCCCTTCTGTTGACAAGTCTCCTTTCATTCTCCCCACTTAATCAACTGGGAAACCCACCCTACTTTTTTAGGAATTGCAGTCTCATGCCAAGGCAAAGAGATCATCAAACTGATGAAGTGAGAGTTAAACTTCCCCTTTCATTTTTACTGCTTATATTGACTTACCTTTATTTTTAGCTGCATTGCAGCACTGATGACTCAAAATCTGTCTGGCTCAAAATAAGTCAACCAACATCAATCAATGCATACATATTGATCACCTATTAAAAGTATGCAGGGACTCTGACCTTTGCTTGTATATAGCCAATTATTCCTTTTTGTGCTGATAAAGAGTTTTGTTTATCCCTTCAAAACCCCCCTACTTTATCCTTGCACTCACTGACCCTCATTTGTTTTGGCTTGACTTTCTACCAAAATCAACAAGGGCATTTCAAAATTTGAACTAGGTTTTCCAAATGCTGGCCATCCTCCCATATCTAATGCAAAAGGAAAATGTAGTGTAATTAAGTTTTACTGGCTCTTCCTCCTCCTATATGGTGGAACTGTTAATGATCTTGACTCAAAAAATACAGTAGTACAATAAAAACCATTAATTGTATACTTTGGCCAATGAAACAAACAGAAAAACTAAAACTCAGCAGCTAAAAAAAATTAATATCCAATTTCATAAAATTTCTATGTAGGACCAGTTTGTCTGATCATCTGCTTTGTGTTAGGACCTGTATTGACTTCCTTAAGGCTAAGAATGTAGAGTCATTCACAAAGATGTTGAGAAAGTACTTCTGTGATTTAATGGAGAGAGAGATACTTCTAGATATGACTCTTTCTACAAAACACAGTTAAGGTATCTTCTAGAGCCTTAAGATGCATAGGCTTTAGAGGGTGTGGGAATCTACTTCTAATATGGCTGTTGCTTATTAACAGTATACTTTTTTTCACATGGCTGCATAAATCTTTGGATGCAGAATTAGCTTTCCATAGAGAGCGTGAACTATGAGCAGAAACAGAAAGAATGACAACATGAAATTTGATGGCCTTGTCCCAAACTGCCATTAGAACTACATTCTGTTCCCTTGAAGCAAGTCATTGAGTCCTCATCTAAGGGAAAGGAAATCCAGACTTCCCATTTACTAAAAAAGAATATGAAATAATTTGTCAAAGTATTTGAACAATGTTTTTGAGGTGTGTTAAACATTCTGCCAGAAAAGCAGAACAAATAAAGGACAGATGGATGGAGGGAGGGATGAATGTGTAGATGGATAGATGGATGGATGGATCGATGGGTGGATGGATGGATGGATGGATGAATGGATGGATGATGGACTGACGGCCAGATAGAAACATGTCCAGTATAGCTATTTATGAACTATAAGGCTACAAATATATTCTAGCCTGTAGGGTTCCATAGCTGCCTGCAGCTATTACGAAGTGGGTTTCTGGAACAGAAACTGAGGAATAAATAGGGAAGAGGGGCGAAAAGAAGTATGGCTAAGACAATATTCACTGATCAAAGCCAGAAACTTTAATGGCGCCAGACCTTTTAACAGTTTGGGCAAACCCTTCCCCCCAGACTCCAGGCTGAGTTCCGGTGGAAGTTGTCTAGCTTCTCTTGGAGGTCCTCGTCTTGACTGCTCCTGCAGCTGGGTGGGTCACCTGCTTAATTCAGGAATTCCTAGACCTGGAGGAACAATGAACTTAACCTTTACTTCGAGCACTCGGCCCTAGGTGGAGCAGGATCCTGGCTATCTGGGAGAAGTTAACCTTGACCAAAGTCAAACTCTGACCAAGTGCATGACTGCCCCAATATGGCTCTGTACACTAGCCCAAGTCGCAAGTATGGAAGGTACCATAGAAAAAAGAAGAGGTGCTGGCCTGTTCAGCAGGCCACTGACAGGCAGAATTTTCTCCTGCTGAGCCTTATTCATCAATAGAGCACTCTCACCCACATTATGGAAAACCAGACAGGTTTGTTATTTTATTGACTTTAATGTTAACTTCCATTCCAGGACACCCTCACAGGAACATCCTGGAAGAGTGCTTCAGTAACTCTTGGGGACCCACAAGGCCCAATCAAAATGACACATAAAATTAGCAAGCATAATAGACATTCAAAGAGCTTAACAGTAATGATATATTGTATTGTTCCGATAGAATTTCATTAACTTGCAGGGTCATTTTACAAACAACAAAAATTCGTGTTTGAATCTAATGTTGTAATCTTCTGACTACTTTCCAAAGCTCTTCAAATTTCATAGCATTTGTGAAGAGAGGGTTAAGGTTCAAAGAGGTTAGGCACGATCCTCAAGGTCTCATAGCTAATTGGAAGGGCAAAATAAAGCAAGAATTTGTTTGCATTTAGATGTGCAGTTTTTCCCTTTAGATGACCTTTCCAGAAATGGAATACCTGCCAGATGTTTATGTGTAACATATTAGTGTTTATTGCAATGTTTAAAGCACTCAAGTTCCTTTTCAAGTAAAGTCCTGTAGATAATTAAATAGTTTTAAAATCAAGTGAAGTCGTTGAGAAAGAATGAATCTGTTGGGGTGGAATATGAGTGGGCTGGGATAATGAGGTTCACCTATTCTGTCTCTTTTTCTCACCTTGGGCAACCTTTGAGTACCAGTGGGAGTCTTCATGAGTTGTTTAAAATCCACTGGCCTTATTTGCCACTGTCTTGGTACTGAGGCTTTGTAAAGGACAGAAACCCTATTTCTTATATCAGGAAAAAGTACTCAGATGTTCCTGTCATTTCTTTTTTAGCCACTTAATGAATCTAGCTTTGATACTTAAGAAAAACTTCTAGAAAAAAATCTTAAGATTTTTAAATTGGAAGATACAGTACAGCACTATGATTTATCATGGATCCTTGTGTGCATAATGTTAAGTGTGTTCTAAGTAGCACCATTTCTGAAGTTAACCTCTCCTTAGTTTTCTACATCGTTAAAAAACAAAAGGAAGAGAAAGGATGCCAGAGCAAAGGGGTTTAGAAATGTTCTTGGCAAAGTGGATGGAAACCTAATTTAGACTATGTGACTACATTACTTCTTATAATTAGAACATTTCATGATTAGAAATAATTGATTATAAAACCTCAGCCAGCCTGTCATCCAGATCCTTCGAAAGTTCTAACAAGAAGAATTTTTAAATCTCAGAAAACTTCCACCTCCACAATAATGTAAGATGAAATAACACTCCCATTCCCCAAATGAGAAAAGAACAAGGGTTCCTGAAAAGTCAGGCTAAAATCCACACGCTCAGCTCCTATTGTCTACTGGTGACATGGAGGTGCACTCTGTGCAGCCTCTCTCCAACTTCTTCCAGCTCAGACACACCAAATTACACCGTGTCAGCCTCGTCTTCCAAGACACCCATGTCTTACCAACACCTGCAGAACAAAGCATCAGCTCCTAATCTGTCATAGCAGAGACCATCTAAACACAAATTCCTAATCTGTCATAGCAGAGACCATCTAAACACAAATTGTGACCTTTACCTACTTGAAACCAATTGATTCAAATATGTTTGAAGATATTAGTCAGAAATTAATGGGTTCCACACTAGTGGAGAGAATATAAACAAAGGCATCTCTCTCTCTCTCTCTCTCTCTCTCTCTCTCTCTCTCTCTCTCTCACACACACACACACACACACACACACACTTATACCATGATACATGTAATTAACAGATTTAGAGAAAGGAGCAAAAGAACACTTGAGAGTGTGCTATATATTTTACCATTAAAGAGTATTAAATAAATATTATGCTATTAAAATCAAAATAACTTAAAAACTGAGAAGCATGCTTTTTCAGTCTTCTTGGTTGGTTGTCAGAATCAAAAGATACAGACAAAATCCACTCTCAGCTTTGATCAGAGGCGTCTCTCTTTACAGTGAATGGTGGTGAGCTCAGGGACTTCATGGCTTCCAAACATCCTGAGAATAAGTGGCACTTGTGGGCTCTGCTCTAAACATGACATTGATTAACACCTCCCCTCTAAAGTTCAAGGAACACTGTAAAGGAGGTAACAGGATATATGTAAGATATGAAAGTGAAGGCCTCAGAAATGGCATTCTTTCAACTTGATACAACCATTGCAGTCGCCTATTGAAAACTGCAGTTTGATGCTCCAAGCCCACAAAGCACTGGCTCTGCTACAATCAGGAGGAATTTGTAAGGCACTATCACTTAGTGCTGGCTGCTGGCTAGAAATGGATTCTGGGTGAAGCAGAACAATGGTTTCTAGTCACAAGGGATAGTACCAGACCCTGGGTCACACTGGTTATGCTTGGTTAAACTTGGCAGGTTATAAAACAAAAGGAACAGACACAAAATGAGATAGTTGTAGGGAGAAGGTGAAATTAGACAAAGGTAGTAGGAAGATGAGAGAGCAGGCACTAGTGGTTAGCTATGTATTTTGTACATGTGTGTAGTGGTTGTTTTTGTGTGTCAACTTGACACAAGATGGAGTTATCACAAAGAAAAGGAACCTCCCTTGAGGAAACTCCCCCATGAGATCCAGCTGTAAGGCATTTTCTCAATTAGTGATCAAGGTGTAGAAGACCTAGCCCATTGTGGGTGGTGCCATCCCTGGGCTGGTAGTCTTGGGTTCTATGAGAAAGCAAGCTGAGCAAGCCAAGGGAAGCAAGCCAGTAAATAGCATTCCTCCATGGCTTCTGTGCCTCTAAGTTCCTACCCTGTGTGAGTTCCTTCCCAGATGTCAGGTGATGAACAGCAATGTGGAAGTGTAAACTGAATAAATCCTTTCCTCCCCAAATCTTCTTGGTCCTGAAGTTTCATGCAGTAATAGAAACCCTGACTAAGACAATGTGGTAAAGTGCAATTATAATTTTAAAAGATAACAAAATCCTTTGTGTACTGTTAACTTGTACAATGTGTGTGTGTGGCATTATGTATCCCATGCTGTACATGTTGATGTCATAAGCTAACTTCTTGGAGTCAGTCCATCCCTGTTAAGTTTATGTGTATTCTGGGACACAGATACTCAGAGTCCAAGGGTCACACAACAACCACATTTACCAACTGAAACTTCCTTCCAGTCCCAAGTGGTATTTTTAACAAGTGTAATTTTAAAAAGTTAAAAAAAAAAAGCCAAGTAAGAATGGAACATTGTAATGACAGGAAGAAGTGACACTTCACCACAGGAGATAGCTTCCTAAAGCTTGGTCAGGGGATTACCCATGATTTTTTCAGCAATTTTGGGACAGTTCCAATATTGACCATAGAAAAAGAGCCTTCTGGCTTCCTATTCTACAGAAACATGAAACTACGTGGAAGGGTAAAGGCACAGACAGCTTGTAAAGTGGCCACTGAACATTGGTCCCCATTCTGAAGTCCCAGAATATGGCAGCTCCTGACTTGATCAGCCAATTTTTATCCTTTGCTACATTGACCCTTCTAATATATTTTTAGTCAATACACCAGGGGGAAATGTCTATATTTGAGATGCCCAGAAGAGCCTATGCTAACTTGTGAAGTTTCTTTTTGTTTATTTGTTTGTTTGTTTTTTACTAAAATCACAAATAATGAGTCTTTGGAGATAAGTAGATGAAAACAAATAAGAAACAAAAATATTCTAAAGTTTAGACTTGGTTTTAGTAAAGAAACCATATATTTATGTAACATGTGGGGGGGCTTAAGAATAGGCTCATTGAAAGAATGGAAACTCTGCTAATATTCTCGAATTTAAAAAGAGCAACCAGAGTTTCATTGTAAGCAAATTAAGCAACCCTGGCAATTTTCTCATCTTCCACCGTCATTCTCCAACAAATAAAAGGAGATAAAATTAGCAATCAGTTTGAATTCAAATATTATGAAATGCAAAGTACACTGGTTTTTTTTACTCTTGAAAATGAAAATGCCAATGGAAAGATCTTACAAGTTTATAAGCTTTCTTAATCCATGAGTTTACTTTCTTTATACTTCTGTTCAACTTTTGCAGATCAAATGAGACCTACCTGAAAACATTTTCCTTTTCGATGAGGCCATAACATTTAAAAATATACAGAAAATCATCTTTGGACTGTCAGCACAGAGGCCATGAGGGCTAAAGGGAATGAACTATACTTTTCATGCACTAGGGGACAATTTTGTCAGTGTGCTCTGGCAAGCAAAGATGAGTCAGGGGAATTGCAGGGACAGCTTGGTTTCTCAGGGAGATCAATGAATATGACAGGTTAATAGGTAGCACACAGCTTGTGTGAGGTTCAGGAGAAGTGATGACAACAGACAAAAGGACAAGACAGCATGAACACACAGAGAGAGAAAGAGCCCATCCCTTCAAGGAGAGTCAGAATGCCCCAGGGGAAGAGAGGCATTAGCAGCTCTCTTTCCTGGGATAAGCAATGCTATCAAAACTTCTTAGACGTGCAGAATACTCCCTAGGAACTCAGCCACCACTTCTTCAGGTCACAGAGACTCCAAACAGCATTGTGCACAGTGAAAGCATCAGTCACAGTTTCAGGATCATTCTCTCTAAATGACACACTCTCAAGGGAAAGTAGGAAGAAGTTCATACCTGGCAAAGGTCAGAGCATGACAATTCACTTGTGACCAATCCTACCCATGAGATGCTGTATATTTAAACAGAAAACCTGGCCCTAGAAATTATATATGCATGTATCACACATACTTCATGACTTCATCCTTTATTGACCAGGCAAATAACTCAGCCTCCATGGCTTTGTTCCCTTGTAGTGTAAGGGAAGGCTAATAAAATGACTTCCTTTGATCATTACATGTTTTAACCTAAGATAATGGAGTAATGATGATGACAACCATAAAAGCAAATATTTGTGCAAATTTAATACCAGATTACACTGGTTGTTTACATACTCTAAGTTACTAAGATATATGGCATTTCTAAAGTGCCTACCAGAAGTAAACACTGAGCCCCATACCTAGTAAAAGAGCAATAATCTTGGTAATGTAGGTTGATAGTTTTATTTCCTTTCCTGCCTCCTGAGGACTAGCCTTTCAAGGTATTGCTAAACAAATTGGCTATCTCTTCATGGACACATGATAAGTCAACAGAACACATTATCACCTGAGAACCGTGTAGTTTAAGCAGAATTTGGATGACCTAGAAGAGACTTAAACAGCATTGTTTATAATACTTACTCTCTTATATATATCTTAAGGCACATAACATTGAAGCCAGGCAGATGGTTCATTCGGGAAGAGCAGTTACTGCATTTGGAGAGAACCTTAGGTCAGTTCCCAACACATGGCAGCTTACAACCATATTAACTTAGTTCCAGAGGTCCAATACCCCCTTCTGAAGTCTTGCAGGCTCTTGGTCCACATATGCACACCTAATCACACATACATACACATAAAATAATATAATTGTAACCACAAGGAAAACAATTTGGATCATATTGAATAATACTGAACCTTGGAACCAAAAATGCTTCCAAGCCATTAGTTTAAGGTGTTCTTTAATGCTTATAAAAGAAAATTGCATAAAGAGATGCCAAGTAGGAAAACAACAGTTATAAATAATTCTGTGTTCAATGGAGGTATTTGAATGGTAGTTTAAGAGTAATTATAGACACTAAACATGCTAAGTAAAGTCATGATACCATTCATTATACCAACTAGACTTGTAATAAAAGTCAGAAGTATTTATATCTATAGAATGCATGCTATGATCATATTGGTAACTATTTTCCAAATATAAAATGCTATTTGCAGAAATACTAGAGTATTTTACCACATGCATTACAGTCAGGATATAGCCCACACTTTCTTAGCATGTCTAAAGTTGCTTGTCCTTATCTAATAAGTGGAATTATTAATAACTGATACACAGAACTACTACACCTCTTAAATGAAGTATCTGAAATACCTAATTTGACAACCACTGCATGACATTCACCCATTAGGCAGTAGTTTTTTCAATGTTAAAAGCAATATACCCTTTATTTTGAAGATGGATGAAGAAGGAATTAACACACTTAGGAATGCAAAACAGACGTCTTCACAAGATGATACTGTGTGGTATCAGTGATGAAATACATCACACATCCTAGGCAAAGAAAAACTTCATGTTAGCAACAAATTATGGACATTTTCTAGAGTGATTCAATAGCCTCTATAAAAAGTTTTTCTAGAGGGGTTCATTAGATTAAAAAAAAAAAACCTAGTTCATAAACTTTGTCTGCTTAAAACAAAACAACTTTTATAAGGGGGTAAAGGCAGAGAGACAGGAATGTAAGAGAAAAGGTGCTGGGTGGTAGTGATACATGCAGCACTTGGGAGGCAGAAGTAGGTGGGTCTCTGAGTTCAAGGCCAGCCTGGTCTACAGAGTGAGTACTAACACAACCAGGACTCCATAGAGAAATCATCCTGTCTCAAAAAAACCAAAGAGGGGAAGTTGGCAGGGGAGAAAATGGATGGATTCTTGTAATTAGACAAGTCCTAACAAATACTCTAAGGATCCATTATCTGTTTTATTTACCAGTTCTGTATACAATTCAGAATGTTTTAGAGTGTTAGTCCCTGGTTAACTTAATAGATAAGCAGAAAATAAAGGTTCTTTAGAACTTGCTCATGACATTTTAAGAAGTATCTTTAGGAAGGAGTTAACAGCCTTAGGTAACCAAACCAAACAGAAGGCTGTATGCCCATGATGAAATACTTCACTGGTCCCCAGCAGAACAAAACTTCATAAAAGGAGGAAAAGAAGAAAATTAACATCTACAAAAGCAAACTTTGAGGTGAGAACTAATAGAACCCAAGTGATTCTATTGTAGCCTTGCTGTCATTGTTGTACTAAGCAAGACATTAAAGCAGCTGTTGAGATTGACTTGTTGGGACTTGGAAAGGAGACAGCATCCACAATCAAGTGGTTCAAGAACTGCAACATAGAGTGCTGTGAGATCTTTGTTGAATTCCCAGCCATTGCCCCTTCTCATCCAAGGCCGATTGTTTGTACATACACAAGTCACTGCACATACAGTGATAGGAAGAGGCAGAAAGGCTGCCTGTGGGGAGTCAGTTAAACTAGCAACGGAAAATCTTCTAAGATTTCTCTCCAGTTGCTAGGAACCAGTTTGCTGTGCCACCGAAGAACCTACTACTTTCTTCTCTTTGCTGTCAGCACACTTGATCAGCAGAGCCTCAAAGCTGTAGAACACTGTCTCTGGTGAAATAACTGATCCAAGCCCAAATCTTCCCAACTTGTGCATTCTGTGTTATCTAGTTTGATATTTCTCAAAGTGATACAGGTGTTTACATCTAGGCACTGACTCCATGAGGAAAAAAAATTCATTCCACGGAGAGATATTTGATGCAAACTATATCCTATTTTTCTTTAATCTGTTTGCAATGAATCATTTTAAATAGCAAAAGTTTTCTCTAGATCCATGTAGCAATAACTTTTGATTAAATAAGATTTTATACTGTTTGAACAGCAGAAAAGAGAGGAGTGATCCTAAATTTTCTATTTATGCCTCATAAGTCTAGAAATCTAGTAAAAATTGTGTTATAATGACCTTTCCTTCTTACAGGGACTATTTATTACACTTACTAAGCATCAAACTTCAAAGTATTAAATGATTAAAATAATTAAAATATGCCTCATTTCCCAAATCTCTATAAGTTCCAAATGAAAATATGTGGAAACTATGAGAATATAATTGAGCAATAAGTCCCAGTTTTTAAGTATAATTCAGATGACCAGTATATTGATTAATGATAGCCAAGTAGGTATGACATATACTACAAGGTAACCTAATGCAAACTATAACCTACACACTTGAATTCAGAATCAAAGAGAAATAGATTAAAAATGAAGATCGACTAACATAACAGCACATTAAAAATATTCATTATTAAACAGAATATGATACATATACTATAAAATATATTTAAGATAATATATACAAATGAACTATTATGAAGGTTCATAACAACTCCCAGGAAGTACTGGAGTCTCCTCATATGTGCTGAGACATATCCTGACAGCAAGTTAGAGGAAGCTCAAGTTCAATGTTTAAGAAACCTTTTAAACTGTAAGATATTATATTATAAGCCAACGTATGTATGTATAGATGGGGAGCAAGTGCATATTGTGGTCTTTACCTTCGATTTGCTTTAAAGCAAAATATCCTAATGTTTGACACTATATACTGAAATTATACATGTATACTACTACTTCCAACTTTACCTAGATTCTGAAGATCCAAGCTCTGATCCTCAAATTTATAGAGCAAACACTTTATCCACAGAGTCATCTTCCCTGATTCATTTTTGTAAAATTAATTATTTACTATAAAAGTATACATTGAATTAATCTGGCAACTGTATTGCTTTATCCTAGCTACTTTCCAATAACTATAAAGACCAAGATTTGTTTCAAAGCTTCACTTCAATATTTGGGCAGTCTAATGATTGATATTAACCCTAAGCTAATCTAACTGCCTCCTATCCATGTTTCCAAGTAATACTTGTAATCAGGACTTCATTGTCCAGTTGAACTATTAGTAACTCTTTCTTCTTCCTCCATCCTTGTAGATAATCTGCCTTTGGACCCCTTCCTTAAGGCTCCAGCTCCCTCCCCCTTTCCCCTGGCTTGCCTCTCTTCTGCCCAGCCCTATTCTCCCTTCTGCCCAGCCACTGATGATCAGGGTTTACTGACAAGGCAGAGAATAAATGGGAAGAATTGTTTACAGTATCAGCAGCCTGACTGATACCTGCCCAAATGCTGCAACCTTTGTGCTTCCCAGGTTTGCAGTGACCAAGGAAAGACACAGGTGAGATTTGTGACCAAATACTCATACCAGCTGGGATACTCACATAGCCCAGCTGACACAGGACCTACCCCCACACCCCTGCTCTCTTGTCCCCCACCACCCCTCCCCAGCTCTACTTTCCTACCAGCCCACTTCCCTACTTGGGCCATATCAGCAGGCAATCAGCCCATTCAATACCCACCCAAATGCTACACACTGCTAGCCTCCCAGGAGGGGATGGCTCACAGGATGTCGGAAGTAACTAGGGATACAAGATGCCCACACTAACCAGAGACAACACTGCCTGCCTCCAAGGATATCATCTCTAACTCAGATCACAGAGCTCTACTTGCTTCCAAGGAGACCCGTTCTAGTCAGAGACACAGAGGCCAGTTAACCCAAGAGAGAACCAGATGGCCAGAGGCAAGCATAAGATCATAAGCAACAGAACCCAGGGCAATTTGGCATGCTCAGAACCCAGTTCTCCCACCATAGCAAGCCCTGGATAGCCCAACGCACTCGAAACCACACATAAAATACCACCTCCAGCATCAAAAATAACAGGAATTAGCAATCTTGTATCCTTAATATCTCTCAACATCAATGGGTTCAATTCTTCAATAAAAAACACAGGCTTACAGACTAGATACATAAACAGGACCCAGCATTTTGCTGCTTTATAAAACAAACCTCAGTGACAAAGACAGACACTACCCCATAGTAAAAGACTGGAAAAATGTTTACCAAGTAAATGGTCCCAAGAAACAAGTTGGAGTTAATTGCCATTCTAATATTCATTAAAATAGACTTTCAACCAAAAGTTATCAAACAAGATGTGGAAAGACAATTCACATTCATCAAAGGGAAAATCCACCAAGAGGAAGTCTCAGCCCTGAAAATCTGTGCCCCAAATGCAAGGACACCCACATTCATTAATATAAATAAATAAATAAATAAATAAATAAATAAATAAATAAATAAATATTAAAACTCAAAACACACATTGAACCTTACACAATAATAGGAGCCTTCAACACCCCACTTTCATTAATGGACAGGTCATTGAAGCAGAAACTAAACAGAGACACAATAAAATTAACAGAAGTTATGAACCAAATGGAATTAGGTAGTTCTTTCTGTTTCTATTTTGTGAAATAATTTGAGGAGAATTGGTATTGGCTCTTCTTTGAAGGTATGGTAGAATTCTACACTAAAACCATCTAACCCTGAGCTTTATTTGGGGGGGGGGTGTAGATGATAATTTCTATTTCCTTAGGGATTGTGGGACTGTTTAGATAGTTTACATGATTTTGATTTAGCTTTTGTACCTAATGTCTATCTAGGAATCATCCATTTCATCTAGAATTTCCAGTTTTATAAGTAGTGGCTTTTGTAATAGGCTATATTTTTGTTTGTTTTTTAATTTCCTCAGGTTATGTCGTTATGTCTGCCTTTTCATTCCTAATTTTATTAATTTGGATATTGTCTCTTGCCCTTCAGTTAATATGTCTAAGGGTTTATCTATCTTATTGATTTTATCAAAGAACCAGCTCTTGGTTTTGCTGATTCCTGGTATCATTCACTTTGTTTCTAAATGGTTGATTTCAGCCCTGAGTTTGCCTAATTCCTGCCTTCTAGTCCTCTTGTGTGTGCTTGCTTCTTTCTGTTCTAGGACTTTCAGGTGTGCTTTTAAGTTGCTTATATTGGATCTCTCTAATTTCCTTATGAAGGCACTTAGTGCTATGAATTTTCCTCTTAACCTTGCTTTATATGTGTTCCATTATTCATTTGATGAAGCCACAGTAACTCTGACACCTAAACCACACAAAAATCAAAAAAAGAGAACTCAGACCAGTGTCACTTTATGAACGTTGATGCAAAAGTACTCAATAAAATTCTTACAAACCAAATCCAAGAATACATCAAATATACATCTGGGATGAAATATCAAGTATATTTCATCCCAGAGATGCAGAAATGTTTCAATATATGAAAATCCATCAATATAATACACTGTATAACAAACTCAAGGAATACAACCACATGATCATCTCAATAGATGCTGGAAAAGCCTCCAAGAAAATGCAAACCCCTTTTGTGTTATACATCCTGAAGAGATAAGAAATTCATGGCACATAACTAAAAACATAATGAAAGCAATATTTAGCAAATAACCAGCCAACATCAAATTAAATGGAGAGAAACTAGAAGCAATACCACTAAAATCTGGGACAATACTAGGTTTCCCGTTCTCTCCCAGTCTATTCAATATAGTACTTGAAGTTCTAGCCAGAGCAATTAGACAACAAAAGCATATCTAGGGGATAAAAATTAGAAAGGAGGAAGTAAAAAGTATCACTATTTACAGATGATATGATAGAATACATAAGTGACCCCCAAAAATCCTCCAGAGAACTACTACAGTTGAAAAACAACTTCAGCAAAGTGCCAGGATATAAAATTAACTCAAATAAATCAGTAGTATTCCTTTATGTAAATGATAAACCCTGTACACAATAATCACAAGTAGTATAAAACATCTTTGTGTAACTCTTACCAAGCAAGTGAATGCTCTGTATGAAAAGAATATCAAATCACTGAAAAAAAATTGAAGACTTCAGAGGATGGAAAGATCTCCCATTCTCATGGATTGGTAGGATAAACATAATGAAAATGTCCATCTTACCAAAAGCAATTCCTATCTAAACCCCAACACAATTTTTTACAGAAATGGAATAAGTAATTCTCAACTTCACATGGAAAATTTAGCCCATGATAGCCAAAACAATTACCAACAATAAAAGAATTGCCAGGGGAATCACTATCCCTGACCTTAAGCTGTACTACAAGCAATAGTGATAAAACCCCATGTTATTTGTACAGAGACAGGTTGATCAATGGAATAGAATCAAAGACTCAGAAATAAACCCATACACCTATGGATGCTTGAACTTTGACAAACAAGCCAAAATCATACACTAGAAAAAAAGAAAGCATCTTCAATAAATGGTGCTGGTCTAAATGGCAGTCTGTATGTAAGAGAATGAAAATAGATACAAATTTATCATCTTGCACAAAACTCAAGTCCAAGTGGATCAAGTGGATCAAAAACCAGGTAGACTAAATCTAATAAAAGGAAAAAGTAGAAAAGAACCTCGAACTCATTGGCACAGGGAGAAGTTTCCTGAACAGAATACCAATTACTCGGGCTCTAAGATCAACAATTGATAATTGGGACCTCATGAAACTGAAAGGCTTCTGTGTGGCCAAAGATACCATCAGTAGAACAAATTAGCCACCTACAGATTGGGAAAAATTCTTCACTAATCCTACATCCTACAGAGGGCTAATATCCAAAATATATAAAGAATTCATGAAGTTACCTCCAAAAACACAAATAACTCAATTAAAAAGTGGAGTAGAGAGCTAAACAGAGAATTCACAACAGAAATATCTTGAAGAGCTGAAAAGCACTTAGATGTCCAAAGTCCATAGTCATCAGAAAAATGGAAATCAAAAGCATCCAGAGATTCCATCTCACACCAATCAGAATGGCTAAGATTAAAAACTCAAGTAACAGTACATGATGGTGATGATGGTGAAAGAGGAACATTCCTCCATTGCTGGTGGGATTGCAAACTGGTACAGCCACTCTGGAAATCAATCTGGCAATTCCTCAGAAAAATTGAAAATAGTTCTACCTGATGACCCAGCTATATCACACTTGGGCAGATACTCAAAAGATGCCCCACCATACCACAAGGACACATGCTTCACCATGCTAATGGCAGCCTTATTTGCCATATACAGAAGTGGAAACAACCCAGATGTCCTTCATCGAAAAAGTGTATACAGAAAATATGGTGCATTTATACAATGGAATACCATTCAGCTATTTAAAATAATGGCATCATTAATTATGCAGGCAAATGGATGGGACTAGTAAATATCATCCTGGGTAAGGTAACTCAGACCCAAAAGGACATGCATGGTATGTACTTACTGATAAGTGGATATTACCCAAAAAGTACAGAATACCTTGGATCTAACCTATAGACCATAAGAAGTGTAATAAGCAGAAATACCCAAGTGAGGAGGCTTCATTCCCTCTTAGAAGGGGAAGGAAAAGGCAGTGGGAGAGAGGGACCTGGGTGGGAGAAGGGAGAGTGAGGAAAAAGGTAAACAGAATCAGATATTGGGGAGGGGACAGGAGAGAGGCCCAGAGGGCCAAGAAAATGAATGAAAATAAGAAGTCTCGGAGTGGGAGGTGGGGGACCCTCTAGAAAGTGCCAGAGACCCGGGAGTTGAGACACTCTGAAGACTCATTGGGACTCATGAGCCAAAATGCTCAACACTGGGGAAAGGGAACTCAAGGTGCCCACCTCCAGTGCACAGACAGGGTCTCTAGTGGAGGGAGAGGGTTGATAACCCACAGTCAAAATTCCTGACCCAGAATTGTTCCTGTCTAAAAGCACTGCAGGGCCAAAAACGGAGAAGAGACTGAGGGAAAGACCTGCTAATGAGCAGCCCAACTGGGATCCATGTCACAGGGAGCCCCAAGGCCTGACACTATGCTATGGTGTGCTTTCAGATGGGAGTTTAGCATGGCTGTCCTCAGAAAGGCCCAACCAGCAGCTGACTGAGAAAGAAGCAGATACTTTCACCCAACCATTAGACTGAAGTCAGGGACCCCAAGGTTGAATTAGAGGAAGGACTGAAAGTGCTGCAAAGGAGAAACCCCATAGGAAGACCAACAGTCTAAACTAAAACAGACCCCAGGGAGCTAGCTCTCAGAGACTGAGCCACCAACTAGAAGCATATATTGACCGGCCTGAGGCCCCTGGCACATCTGTAGGAAAGGACTACCTGGTCTGCTGTCAGCAGCCAGCGGGAGAAGTTATACTTAATCATGGAGAGACTTGAAGCCCCAGGGAAGAGGGAGGCCTGGTGGAGGGAGGCACCCTCTCTGAAGCAAGGGGGAAGAGGAATGTGATGAGGAACTGTGGGAAGGAGAACCAAAGGGGAGCACTACTGGAATGTAAATAAGTAAAATATTAAAAAAAAAAGAATTATTTACACAAACTTGAGACAGGAGATTCTTACCATAAACATCACATAGTCATGCTGGAATGGAAACAAGATACAAGGGAAGAGAGATCAGCATTTGAATAACATGGGGATAAGATTTACACCTTGCACAGACCATTGTGCCTACACTTTTTTTTTAAACCTCGGGAAACTTTATATCAGGAAAACATGATATAAACATTCGTTTGGGAAAAGATAATTCACACTATTTTCATGCAGAGATATTTATACAGAGATGTGCAAAGGATTTAAAAACAGGTTTTATATCTGAAATTAAATGAGTAAAACTATACTCCTAATGGGTAAAATGTGCCAAATACTGATGTTTATAATTGTAAATTTGTACAAATACAAATCTGGGAGACTTGAGAGGACAAGTCCAGTCAAGAAAGTAGGACGTTGTTTATGGTCGGAGTGAGAAGGTATCTATGAACTGCTGAGAAATGTCACAGTCAGGTATTTCAATGTTTATTGCTATGACCTTAACATTCTTATTTCTCCTACTAATGTCAGAACCTTTTAATCAGACTTGACATCCCATGGAAGTTGTCATCCTGGGGCCAAGATGTACTTACCTGCAGATACAAGCCTTCCTTCCCATCTGTGAATTCTCATTTCACCATAAAGTTTTTACTGTAAATTAATAAACATACCTGTTCCGTCTGAATCTGCTGTACCAGAAACACTGCCCTCAAGTCTAGTCAAGTCTTGCACAGAAAAGAGTTAACAAAGCTCTGGATGACGAGATCAAGTCCAGTTTCTGTATCAGGAAGGAGTGGGTTTTCCCAATCTCTACAAACACTAGGCTATACAGAATACAGTGCAGGTCAAACAGTGCAATATTACATTTTAAGGAGAAAATTGGAATAGGAACACTCTTTAATGTTTCCAATAGTAGTTTGGTTTCTAGTTTCATTTGTTTTGATTTCTGTGACAAAATACCCTGAAAAGAGAAATTCAGAGAAGAAAGAGTTTATTTCAGGTCACGATTCCAGGTCACTGCTCATCACTGTGTAGGAGTCATAGCAGAAGGAGCTTGAGGTAGCTGGCTATGTCACAACAGAAAGAAAATGAAGACTTGTTTGCAGGCTGTCCTGCTTACCTGTGCTTATCATGATTTCTCCATTGTTATAGAGTTCAAAATCATGGGAATATTTCCTGTGCTGTTGGAATCTCGTACAGAAACACCTTGCCTATGACTATAACTTCCATGATATTCCCTATGTTTTCCTTTAGCTGTTTCAGTGTTTGTGTTTTTAAATTAGGTTCTTGTAGGGTCTTGCAATCATTTTGAAGGGTGTGTGTGTGTGTGTGTGTGTGTGTGTGTGTGTGTGTAGGGTCAGAGATGTGGATCTAAATCTATTCTTTTGAGGTAGATATTCTTAATAGTTTAACTGCTGACATAGACAATTGTCAGAGAGAACTTCAGACATCATAGCAATGACTCCTTATGAAGTCATACAAACTATTTTCTTGATTTTTAGAATTGTACATACATGGATATATGCATACAGTTTTTTATTTTTATTTATTTATTTATTTATTTATTTATTTATTTACATTTCAAGTGATATTCCTTTACCCAGTTTACCCACCTCCCAGAAACCCCCACCCATCACCCCTCTCCTTGCTTCAATGAGAGCATGTTCCTCCACCTACCCACCCACCCAGCCAACCACTCCTACTTCCCTGCCTTCCATTCTTCTACACAGGAGCATCTATCAGACCTTCATAGGATCAAGAACCTCTCCTCCACTGAGGCCTGACAAGTTCTTCCTCTGCTACATATACAGAAGGAGCCATGTGTACTTAGAAACATAGGGACTATCATGGAAGTTATAGTCATAGGCAAGGTTGGTGACTTAGTTCCTGACAGCTTTGTGAGGTCTAGTGGGTTGATATCATTGTTCTTCCTATGGGGTTGCAAACACCTTCAGCTATTTCAGCCTTTCTCAAACTCTTACATTGTGGACCCCACACTCAATATAATGGTTGGCTGCGAGCATCCAACTCTTTATTGGTAAGACTCCAGCAGGACCTCTCAGGAGACAACTGTATTAGACTCCTTTCAGCAAGCCTTTCTTAGCCTTCACAATAGTGTCAGAGTTTGGTGACAGTGTCTGGGATGAATTTTAAGTTGGTACAGTCTCTGGATGGCCTTTCCTTCAGTCTGTACTTTGTCTCCATAATTGCTCCTGTATGAATTTCGTTCCCCTTTCTGAGAAGGACTGAATCACCCACTTTGGTCTTCCTTCTTTTTGAGTTTCATATGGTCTGTGAATTGTATCTTGGGTATTCTGAGTATTTGAGCTTTAGTAAAGTTTCTTTTAGAATGTGGGTACCCTTGTATTTGGAGCATAGATGTTCGAACTGAGAGTTCTTCTTGGTAGATTTTTCCTATGATAAGAATGAAGTGTCCTTCCTTATCTTTTTTAATGACTTTTGGATGAAAGTTGATTTTATCTGATATTATAATGGCTACTCCAGCTTGCTTCCTCCAACCATTTGCTTGGAAAATTCTTTTCCAGCTCTTTACTCTGAAGTAGTGTTTGTCTTTGACACTGAGATGTGCTTCTTGTATGCAGCAAAATTCTGGGTCATGCTTACCTATCTAGTTTGTTAGTCTATGTCTTTTTATTGAGAAAGTGACTCCATTAATGTTAACAGATATTAAGGAACAGTGATTGTTGCTTCCTGTTGTTTTTGATGTTATTTTTATGTTTGTGTGGTTATCTTCTTATGGATTTGTTGAAAGATTACTTTCTTGTTTTTTCTAAGGTGTAGTTTCCCTCCTCATGTTGGCATTTTCCATCTAATATCCTTTGTAGAGCTGGATTTGTAGAAAGAAATTGTGTAAATTTGCTTTGGTCATGAATTATCTTGGTTTCTCCATCTATGTGAATTGAGAGTTTTGTTGGATATAGTAGTCTCAGCTGGCATTTGGGTTCTCTGAGGATCTGTGTGATATCTGCCCAGGATCTTCTAGTTTTCATAGTCTCTGGTGAGAAGTCTGATTACTTGACCATTTTTCCTTACTGCTTTTTATATTCTTTCTTAGTTTTGTGCATTTAGTGTTTTGACTATTATATGATAGGAGGAATTACTTTTCTGGTTCAATCTATATTGACTTCCATAGGATTTTTGTATGTTTATGATGTGGGTCTCTTTCTTTAGGTTAGGGAAGTTTTCTTCTATAATTTTGTTTAAGATATTTACTTGCCCTTTAAGTGGGGAATCTTCACTCTCTTCTATACCTATTATCCCTAGCTTTCATCTTCTCTCTCATTGTGCCCTGGATTTCCTGGATATTTTGGATTAGGAGTTTTGTTTTGTTTTTTTTTTTCATTTTGAATATTCTTTGACTGTTGTGTCAATGTTTACTAAGGTATCTTCTGCACCTGAGATTCTCCTATCTGTTGTATTCTCTTGGTGGTGCTTGCATCTATGACTTCCTATCTCTTTCCTAGGCTTTCTGTCTCCAGGATTGTCTCACTTTGTGATTTCTTTATTGCTTTTATTTCCATTTTTAGATCCTGGATGGCTTTGTTCAATTTCTTCACCTCTTTGGTTGTGTTTTCCTGTAATTTTTTAAGGGATTTTTGTGTTTCCTCTTTAAGGGCTTCTACCTGTTTACCTGTGTTCTCTTGTATTTTCTTTAAGGAAGTTATTTATGTCCTTCTTAAAGTCTTCTATCATCATCACCAAATTTTAAATCATACTTGCTTTTCTGGTGTGTTAGGGGTATTAAGGGTTTGCTGTGGTGGAAGAACTGGGTTCTAATGATGCTAAGTGGCCTTGGTTTCTGTTGCTTATGTCCTTGCCCTTGCCTTTTTCCATCTTATTATCTTTGGCGTTAGCTGATCTTGCTGTCTCTGACAGTGGCTTGCCCCTCTTGCAAGCCTCTGTGTCAGTACTCCTGGAAGACCAGTGCTCTCAGGGAGGAATTTGGCTATAAAGAGCTGTGGTACAGGGTCAGCTCTGGGGTACAGACAGAAACCAGAAGGATCCTGCCCCAGCTGTTTGTTGGTTCCTATGTCCTGATGGCTCTGGGAGGGTCCCTCTTGGGGCAGGAATTTGAACAGAAGTGGAGGTCTTACTTGTGCTCACAGGTGTGTTGGCTCTCCTGGGAGACCAGCTCTCTCCTGGTGGTATTTGTGTATGTAGTGCTGTGGAACAGGATCTGCAGTGCAAAATATCCACTGCTTTGCTACGTCTCCTGAAGACAAATGAGATGTCTTCAGTAGTTTTACTATTAAAGACCTGAGCATGTCCTTGAGTGTCCACAAGTACCAAGGTATTTTGTAACATGATGCAAATGAATTAAGTGTAACCTAGTCTGCTTTCACATGTTTAGTCAGACAAATACTGTGATGTGAGCATCTGAAGAATATCCATCCACCTGTTTTATCTATCCCTGTGTGGGAGCTAGGGTGTTTTTTCTCTCCTTTCTCTCATCCATTTCTAACCCTCTACCTCAGGAATCATTGTCTGAGAAATGCACCATTTGCCTAAAAACGACTCGTAGGAAAATGGAGAAGAGTAACTTTTCTTAAGACTAACAATGAACAATCATGGAAAGGCTGAAATATCGACCATGAAAGATTTTAATTAGGCTGATATTGATTAGGATAATGGAAATTTAATTATACAGAAGAGAGAACACTCAGTCCTCACAGCATATTATTTTTTTTTTTGCTTCTGGGAGATTCCCTGTCTACTCTATAAGAGAAAGAAGTTTTCTCATGCTGTTGTTTTGTTATTTATTTATTTCCTGGAACTTTTCCTAAAAATTCAGCCAAGTATGATAAATCAAATTGAACCTCAGGAGCATCTCAAATCTAGTTATCAACTTATTATTTGATTTGAAATACTCAAGAGAATGTGCTTGTGACAAGAAACATTATAGGACTTTTTCCTTTTTTTTTTCTTTTTCTCTTCTTTTTTTCTTTTTTCTTTTCTTTTTTTTTTTTTACTTTGGGAAAGAATGCAAAGTGCCCTGAGGAATGTTGATTGGAATTCTATAAGGTATGAGACAGCTATGGCATATAAGCAAGGAACTAAGCATTTAGGAATAATCAGAAAACCCAGCATTGAAATTCACCTGAGACAAGTCATAATCACAGCCCTGGATTCAGAGTGAGAGCCTAGAATATGAAATAAAATACAAATTCTCAGGAAAATATAGCTTAAAAGGGCACTGTTTGCAGCTGAGCAACCTTGAAAAAATCACTTTGTGCATGATGCAGGTTGTCACAAATATGCAAAATATCACTTATTTTTAATAGGTAGCCAGGGAAATACATACCCTGTTCATGTATTGGAAAATGTGAAATTACTCTCTAATTAAACATTTATGTTTTATGAAATTTATTTACTTAAGATTATCCAGAAAAATGGAATCTCTAACGAAATTAGACCTTCATAGGAACTTTGCATAAGTATGCTGAATGGCGTTTAGCCTTTATTGTTTAAAAAAAAGCCATAAAGTTAGTAAATTTTTAATTTGTAATTTCTGATGAAATTAGAAAAATTTTAATTGTTACAAGTATTTGTTATGCAAAGTATATGACACATGCATTTGCATACAGACTATACACTTTTATAAGAATGTTCGTAAAAAAATTTGTTTGTAACATTTTAACAGAATAGAGAAAGAAACTCCTGTTTCTGCTAAGTGAAAGATTGATTTAACTGCAATCATCTTTTGTTAGAACCAGAATTATATTTAGACATTTACAAAATGGAATAGAGAAAAGAAAATAGGTGAAAAAAATTTCAATTTATAAAATGGAAAAACAACCTGTTTGTGTGTGTGTGTGTGTACATGCACATGCCTGTACATGTGCGTGTGTGTGTGTGTGTGTGTGTGTGTGTGTGCATGTGTGTGTGTGTGTAGTCTTATTCATATTGAGATGTTCATGGTAGACTCAAGCATAATTATAGGAGTGCATGACAAACATGAAGAAAAGCACACACCAGTGGACTATGTGAAATTTTAGAACTGTATCCTGCCCTCTTTAGATTTCTTTATTTCCCTTATTTCTGTTTACCTTTCTTCCTTTATCCCTTTGTCATAGCCTTCCTGGTCCCACAAGGGGAGTTCCTGGAGTGACTCTGGCTTCTTCACATGAATCATATCCTATGGTCTGAATCTTTTTCAACTTTAAGAATTTTGTATAGCATGTTTGTTATTGTTGTTGTTTTTGTTGTTATTGTTGTTTTACTTTGTGGCTTTGTTTCTTTGATTTGATGATTTTCTACATTTTAGTGGTTTTTTTGTTTGTTTGTTTTTTCCATGAAGACCTATACACTTTACCAGTATGTGGTTCATGTCATAGTTTCTTACCTTACTATAACAGACCACGGCATAAATTCAGTTCTAGATTCCAACACAGTATAGCTTGTTACTTTGATTGTTTATGAGCACTCCTCTGATTGACAGAGCATTAGGAGAAACCTTAGTTTTCAAAGTAGGTGGTACTTCTGAGGTTCACAGCTCAGTGAATCCCAGTTCCAGCTCTCTCTTATTGCCATTGGCTGTGTTAGAAGCACAGTTCTATCAGGTCCCTTCACTAGGAGACCTAGGATTCAACTTGCTATGACATCAAAGAAGATGTTTCCCCCTTACATTGACCCTCTAATGTAGACATCTGGGATTATTTCCTAATTTTAAGCTCATTTACCTATAGAATTTTCTTTTTTCTGTGTGTATATGTGTGTAATCATAATTATTTTTCTTATAGGTCATTGATCATTCATTAACAAAACCTAGAAGTTTCTCCCCTACATGCAAGCAGACTTTTCACATACAATCTATAAAATGCAAGAAGAAAAGAAAAAGTCTCCAAGACTTTCTGCAAATTTTTCATAAGCACTCAAATCTTTTTAAAATTATATGAAATGAATTTTAGAAAATTTTGTTCAGAAAAGTCTCATTTAGATGTCAGTGCCTGAATTTAAACAAATGTCCTCACAGGAAAGAAGAAGCATGAATGGACTGTACCAGAGGAGAAGACCAAATGTGAAGGCTTTGCTATTAGTTTATCAATCTCAGATTTAACCAGCATTAACAAGTGTCATAACCCAACAAAAGCCAGGATGCCAACCTGAACTGTCCTGCAGAGCTGACAACAGGATTACAGAGTAGAGATGTAAAGACCCTGGATTAGGACCCTCCCTTTCTTTTCTCAACACTTTTAAGTACTAGTAGTTGTTGGCAATCATCAACTGAGTATGTGTAAGATTATCCATCCACACTAAAGTTATATAAAGGCAGTAACAAAACAAAAAGCCAGACAGATAAGAGGAAGATAGAATCTGGCATCAGAGATAAGAAGCCAGGAGTGTAGCCAGAAGAAAGATCTACTCAGACAGCCTAATTGCCAAAGTAAAAAATTCTTAAAGTTGCAATCCAAACTGGGCAACCCCAATACCTAAGGTTAAAAGTGCCTGATCTTTGGGTATACTCACACAACATGTATTTTAAGTGGCTTCCACAAGATCACCAAGGTAGAAGAACATAAAATGTCTACCATCCGGAGTCCTGAAATTGAAAGCACTTAGCCTAACAGAGTGAAAAAGGGGAGACATTTAGCCTAACACTGAACAAAAGCAGAAAGAACTAGGTAACTTTATAACTCTATAATATATATGCTATATAATATATGTGCTATATAATATATGTATATATACATATGTACATATGTGCATATATGATATAGTTATATAGTTGCTTCTGTTACATAGTTACACTGGCACATATACATTGTTAAATAGTATATATATATATATATGCATACATTATACAAATGCATATATGCATATGTATATAAATATATAAATATATACATACATATACGTAACAATATAACAGAAACAGAAAGAACTATGAAACTACATAATATACATATACAAATCAATTAAATCACTCCTGGTAACCATATATACATATGACATTTCTATGCATATAAAATAATTAATATATTATATTGAAGTTTGAATATCTTTGGAGCATATTGTCTAAACCTTCCCTTTTTTTAGCATTTTTTATTGATATATTTTTTATTTACATTGCAAATGATTTTCCCTTTTCTGGGTCCCCACTCCCCCCAAGTCCCATAAGCCCTCTTCCGTCCCCCTATTCTTCCATCCACACCTTCCCCCTTCCCTGTTCTGGAATTCCCCTATATTCTTGCACTGAGTCTTTCCAGAACCAGGGGCCACTCCTCCATTCTTTTTGGACATCATTTAATATGTGGATTATGTCAAAGTTTCTAGGCTAATATCCATTTATCAGTGAGTGCATACCATGACTGATCTTTTGAGACTGGGTTACCTCACTTAGTATGATGTTCTCCAGCTCTATCCATTTGTCTAAGAATTTCATGAATTCATTGTTTCTAATGGCTGAATAGTACTCCACTGTGTAAATATACCACATTTTATGTATCCATTCCTCCATTGAAGGACACCTAGGTTCTTTCCAGCTTCTGGTTACTACAAATAGGGCTGCTATGAACATAGTGGATCATGTGTCCTTATTGCATGCTGAAGAATCCTCTGGATATATGCCCAGGAGTAGGATAACCAGGTCCTCAGAAAGTATCGTGTCCAGTTTTCTGAGGAACAAGGAACCGCCAGACTGATTTCCAAAGTGGTTGCACCATCTTGCAATCCCACCAGGAGTGGAGGGGTGTTCCTCTTTCTCCACATCCTCGCCAACACCTGCTGTCTCTTGAGTTTTTGAACTTAGCCATTCTGACTGGTGTGAGGTGAAATCTCAGGGTTGTTTTGATTTGCATTTCCCTAATGATTAATGATGTTGAACATTTCTTAAGGTGTTTCTCAGCTCCCCGAAGTTCTTCATGTGAAAATTCTTTGTTTAGCTCTGTACCCCACTTTTTAATGGGGTTATTTGGTTCTCTGGGTTCTACTTTCTTGAGTTCTTTGTATATATTAGATATTAGCCCTCTGTCAGATTTAGGGTTGGTGAAGATCCTTTCCCAGTCTGTTGGTTGACGTTTTGTCCTTTTGACAGTGTCCTTTGCCTTACAGAAACTTTGTAGTTTTATGAGGTCCCATTTGTCAATTCTTGATCTTAGAGCATAAGCTATTGGTGTTCTATTCAGGAAATTTGCCCCTGTGCCCATGTCCTCCACGGTCTTCCCCAGTTTCTTTTCGATTAGTTTCATTGTGTCAGGTTTTATGTGGAGGTCCTTGATCCATTTGGAGTTGAGCTTGGTACAAGGAGATAAGAATGGATCGATGCGCATTCTTCTGCATGCTGACCTCCAATTGAACCAGCACCATTTGTTGAAAAGACTATCTTTTATCCACTGGGTGCTTTCAGCTCCTTTGTCAAAGACTAAGTGACCATAGGTGTGTTGGTTCATTTCTGAGTCTTCAATCCTATTCCATTGATTGGTATTCTACCAATACCATGCAGTTTTTATTACTATTGCTCTGTAGTAGAGTTTAAAGTCTGGGATATTGAATCCCCCTGAAGTTCTTTTACTGTTGAGAATAGTTTTAGCTATCTTGGGTTTTTTGTTATTCCAGATGAATTTGAGAATTGCTCTTTCTAGCTCTATGAAGAACTGGGTTGGGATTTTTATGGGAATAGCATTGAATCTGTAGATTGCCTTTGGCAAGATGGCCATTTTAACTATATTAATCCTGCCAATCCACGAGCATGGAAGGTTTTTCCATTTTCTGAGATCTTTTTCGATTTCCTTTTTCAGAGATCTGAAGTTTTTGTCATATAGGTCTTTCACTTGTTTGGTTAGAGTCACCCCAAGATACTTTATGCTGTTTGTAGCTATTTTGAAGGGCATCATTTCCCTAATTTCTTTCTCAGTCTGCTTATCCTTTGAATATATAAAGGCTACTGATTTGCTTGCGTTGGTTTTGTAGCCAGCCACTTTGCTGTAGTTGTTTATCAGCTGTAGGAGTTCTCTAGTAGAGTTTTTTGGGTCACTTAAGTATATGATCATATCATCTGCAAATAGTGATAGTTTTACTTCTTCCTTTCCAATTTGTATCCCTTTGACTTCCTTATGTTGTCTAATTGCTCTAGCTAGGACTTCAAGAACTATATTGAAAAGATATGGAGAGAGGGGGCAGCCTTGTCTAGTCCCTGATTTTAGTGGGATTGCTTCAAGTTTCTCTCCATTTAGTTTGATGTTGGCTACCGGTTTGCTGTATATTGCTTTTACTATGTTTAGATATGGGCCTTGAATTCCTGTCGTTTCCAAGACTTTTAGCATGAAAGGATGCTGAATTTTGTCAAATGCTTTTTCAGCATCTAATAAAATGATCATGTGGTTTTTTTTCTTTAAGTTTGTTCATGTAGTGGATAGCATTTATGGATTTCCTTATATTGAACCATCCCTGCATCCCTGGGATGAATCCTACTTGATCATGGTGGATGATCGTTTTGATGTGTTCTTGGATTCGGTGGGCAAGAATTTTATTGAGTATTTTTGCTTCGATATCCATAAGGAAACCTTCCCTTAAAGGGAGAAAATTCAAATCCAAACATGGATATGACTCAGGTTTAATCTGTTGGTTGTCACATAGCAAAGATGGCAGAAAAAAGTAAGGTTTTCCAACTCAGATCAGGAGTTTATCCAATAGGGACCATTGTGATATAACTAAATTCTACTGGTGGAGATAACTTCAGTTTGTTGTAATCACAGACATTTGCACACTGTCAGTTTTATCATACATATATCCTTTTATAACTTGTCCTCATTTTTACCCCATTTTTTTCTCCATGTAAGAGTCCACACAAAAGTGACAAAGATGTGAATATGTGACTATGGCTATGTAAATTTTCTATTTACCAGCATGTCTGCAAGTAACTGAAAAAGATTGCATACTCTATTCAATTTCCTAAATCTACATATTCAGAAATTAGCATGATGTTATACATAACATTCAGCTCTTTCTTTTAACCATCACATAATTCTACCCTTGAGTTAGCTATCTCCATAGAAATGGGATCAAATATCATACAGCTGTTGGTTAATTTTTAATTATTTCTAACATTATTATTTTTGTATTTTCCTGAAGTTCACACAGTCAATATAATTTACCACCAAGTTTTAAGATCTAATAAGCTAGTAAAAGCCTTCTTTTTTAAAACTCTTATTTTTGATGATACATCAGACATCTATGACTTGTAGAATATTCTGATATTTAATTAAATATGTCATGACTTAAATATATTCCAATTAGCTAATAACATGAGATTATATGTGTTACAGTTACAGAAGTTTGGGATATGAACATATGTATAAATTACAGCCAAATGGGAGAAGTATACTTTCTGTAATATTAAAGATATGTTCTATATGACCATATTTTTCTTTTGCAATTTTCATGTGTGTGTGTATTTAGTTTGTATGTATGTGTGAATGATTGGATGTATGTAGTCACATGATGATCTTAAGCAGATGTCAGAAATCATCCTTGATTATTTTTTGTCTACCTTATTCACTAAGCCAGGGTCTCCCAAGCAAATCCATAGCTTCCTGATAATACGGCCAATCTCCCTAGCCAGTTTTGTCAGGGAATCTCATGTCCACCTTCTGAGGTTGATTTCACAGGGTCGTTATATGGATTCTAGGGATCAGAATTCTAGTCCTCAAACTTACGGTGCAAAAACTTTAACCATTTAGCCAATATGCAGCTCAGGGGGTGACTTTATTTGTTGTAATTAACACTATAAGTATTGGTCCACAATATCAAAAATATTTATGATATGTTGTGGTATAACTTACCTATTAAAAATTTAAAAGCACAAAGCTATTATTCCCTTGATGACTTTCACCACAAGTACATAATGAGAAAGTATGCACAAGACAATGTGTAGAAGCAAATCATCAAAACAAGTCAGTGATATAGTATCCAGAAGACTAAACACATAAAATGCTACTGCAGCTGTGCAACATAAAGGGAAGAAATTTGCTTTTATTAAAGTATCTATTAGAATAGTACTATGGATTATGTCTGATATATGAATATATATTTTAAAATATTTTTACATGATATGTGGAAAAGGAATGGTAGGGGAACCCACCAGGCACACATGAGTTGAGAATGGATATTCAGGACAGTCAATACAGCATGGTCAGAGAAGAATTCTGTCATACATATTTAAAAAGCTGCATTAAGATGCAGAGTGAGCTCTAATCCATGGCTGTCAGGACAGCTGATCTCTAAATGGAACACCTATATCCACTGCTGTCCAGCTCAGGTTAGTCACCTAACCTATCAAGAACATCCTCTTCTGCTCCTAAATGAGAGAAGGGACATGGTCTACCCCAAGTAACATGGTGAGATCATAAACCCTCCTGATAGCACAGAAGTTAATGTGAAAATGAACAGAAGAAGTTTAATATTCATAGAGGGTGATTCATAACCACAGCTGACAAGCTGACCATCAAGAAGGAAATGTGAATAACAGGAAAGCTGGCACTGAAAGATTTTAAATTGTCTCTTGTAACTAAAATTCTTTTTATTTCCAACTGAAGTTGATGTTATCGTAACTTGATATTTAAGATAAAAATGTTAAGAAACAAAGACGATCATTTAATAATATTAGTACGTTAATACAGAAAAATTCATCATCCAAGACAGGTTATTAAGTAATAGTGTAATACCAGGTACCACATATCAGCAGTCATCTAATGTTTAACATTAACAAATGTTTAAACATTAATGTTTAAAACTGCTAGCAGTTAACAAAGGACTGGGTGGGTTCACTCTACCTACCACTTACATATTCACATACATATTAGTACTTGTGTGCATGCATTACACAGCTTTGTCAAGGATCAAAAACCAAGTCTAGAACAAGTCTTAAAGTACCTGAAAATAATAAGAATTATGACCCTTATTTGAATGAAAAATAGCTCAGATGGCAGATCCATTATACGTTTAGAATATTTTCAAAATAAAAGCACAACGCCATAAACATACCAATGAACAAATAAGAATAAATAAGAATTGACCAGAAAAAGTGAAAACTGAGTAAAATATAAAAAAAATCTTCCCTAGCATAATTCAGGATAGAAGACTTATTTGAAGTTCTAACTTAGAAAAATTAATGGACTATAAAGATAAAAAAGGAAAACTACAAAAGCACAAAATAAGGAAGGGTTATACTAATTCATCTACCAAAAATAACCAGTCTGCATAAGGTCTACATAATAAAGTAGGAGATAACAAGAAAAGGATAGTTCTCATTTAATGCTAAGTATATAAAGTAATTTTAAATTTTATAATTAGATACAAATTCAAAAAGTTTTTTTTATTAAATAAGTAAAAGAAGAGGAGAAGGGGGCTGGAGAGATGGCTCAACCTTTAAAGGCTAGGCTCACAACCAAAAATATAAGAAAAGAAGAAGGAAGAAAGGAGGAAGACAGAGAAAGAGAACAGAGAGGGAAAAAGAAAGAGAAGGAAGACAGAAAGGCCTGTGCCTATTAACTAAAGACAACATAATTAATCAAGTGTCATTAAAGAAAAACAGAAGTACAAAAATAAAACAAGGAATGCAGACATGGTGATGGGCATAAGTAATCCCAACTTCTGAAAAGGAGGAGGAAGAGGAGGAGGAGGAGGAGGAGGAGGAGGAGGAGGAGGAGGAGGAGGAGGAGGAGGAGGAGGAGGAGAAGGAGGAAGACATTGCAAGCTTGAGGACAACCTAGGCTACATAGCAAGTGAAAGGCAAGCCTGGACAAGTCAGTGAGGCAGTTTTATTTATTTGAAAACTAAGTTAGACATTGATGGAAGTCTGTCTTAATGATAGCATTCACTTAGTATGTGTAAAAAAGGGTTTTTACACTGATGTAAAGCTAAAGACAAAACAAAACAGGGGAGTAGGGGGAAATGTGGATGGAATCCTATAATTCCCTCAAAATCCTAAAACCTAGAAAGTGAGGAATGCCCACATGATCAATTCAGTGATTCCTCTTTCTTCAAGAATGTTGTATGGATCCTCAACCTTTTCCCAGAGAACCACTTACTGCTGGTATCTTCAATCCAATTCCAATTCTGTTGGGTCCCATAAAGTCTACCTGCTTCCTCTTTACAATGATTGGGTCATAGGTGGTCTAATGAGATGTTCTAGGGAGCTCCTTTTTACTGCAATGCAACCTTTAGTATGAACACTACCTTCTCACTTCCTAGCCTTGACAGTGTCATGACTGGGTGCAATACTAAGAATTGGTACTATCCTGATACCATCATCTTGCCATCTTATAGTTATTGTGAAGTTACATAAAAAAAAAATCATGTCTGACAACTGAGATGCTTTAATTAACTGTGGAATTATTGAATGAGCGAACAAGTGAGTTTATAGATAATGGAACACCATCACTATTATTATGCTAACCACACTGAAATACCAAAAGGATAAACTAATACTTTATGGGCATTCCTTGTGGGTCTCATGATATGTATCTGAGCCGGGTATTCATTATGAACTCACTTAATTTCTAAATCCCTCTCTTCCTCAATCTATGTCTTTTCTACGGATGCCTCACAACACATTAGTTCTCTCCAGTTAACAAAAGAATAACCATCACTTTAAAAAGATTTTGTTGGCTTAAATGACATGTTTGAGATCCAGTGGAATTTTCTGAGTGTTGTCCATAATTGAGCAAGTCTCTTGAACTTGTTGGTACATATATAGCCTTTTAAAACCTTGCGCTGAGGTCTTGCACCTCAGTACCTAATCCTTATTTACAAATGACCTTGAACTTAACCTAAGCATTTAACAACTCTAAATCTAGATCTATGAGAAAGACTAAGTTTAAAATGAGAAACTAGAATACATAAATCAGATCAGTAGGTTGATACTTTTCTTAAATGTTTACTTTAATGCACATTTTCTATACTTCTACTCAAGGACTAAGATGCAAGTTTTCTTTGGTGGATTCCTACCAAGAAGCTTGGCCTAGTAAATATCTACTGATCATTGGAATATCTGCACAATAGTGGACAAGACAGGGCTAGTCCTGAGAGTAATCAGGCATGATTAAAAGAGATCAGAATGTTTCTACATTTTGTTATGTTATGTTTTGTTTTGTTTTGTTTTTTGTTTTTTGAGAAAGGGTCTCTCTGAGTAAGCCTTGTCTGTCCTAGAACTCCCACTTTAGACCAGTGTAGCCTCAAACTCAGAGATTTGCCTGCCTCTGCCTCTGCCTCTCAAACTGGCTTCTGCATCCCATACATTTTGTTCTGTATTGGATCAGAAAAATTGTTTCATGCCCAGTTTCATTTACTGCATCAGGGTGAAGCCAAAGAAAAAATGTGTGCTTTAAAGCATTTTATGTTTTTATTTATTAACTTTACATCCTGTTCACTTCACCCCTCCAAGTCAATCCCCACAATCCTTCTGCCATCTTCCCATTCCTCTCTCCTCCAAGTGGGTGAGGGACCCCTGAGGATCACTCCATTTCCTAAGGGGCCAGGTTAGTTGACTCTGTTCATTATCCTATGTAGCTCCTGTTCCCTTCAGAGCCTGTAATCCTTCCTCCTATTCTTCTAAAACTCCCATCCACTCTTTAGGTATGTGTGTCTGTATCTGTCTCAGTCAGCTGCTGGGTGGAGCCTCTCAGAGGACAACATGACCCATGGGATGGGTCTCAAGGCAGGCCAGTTATTGGTTGGCCATTCCCTCAGTCTCTGTTCCATCCCCTGTGCTGGCATTTCTTGTGGAAAGGATAAATTTAGGGTTGAAAGTCTTGTCATAGGTTAGTGTGTCTATCACTCCACTGTGGTTCCTGCCTGGCTACAAAAGATGGTCCCCTCAGGTTCCATATCCACAATATTGTGACTCACGGTTAAGGTCACCCACTTGATTCTTGGGCATCTCCCTTATCCCATGTCTCTGTCTCATCCTGGAGATTTTTGTACTTCCTCACCCCATCCACTGCAGCTTTCCACTCATTCTCATGGCCATCTACCCATAGTTTCTGTCCTTCCTCATACCTGATCCTGAACTCCCCATTCTCCTCTCCATTTCCCTCACTCCCATGACTATTTCACCCTTGTATGTGAGATCCAAGCTTTCTTACTTGGGCCTTCCTGTTTAGCTTCTTTGGGTCTGTTAAGGATAGCACAGAGTCTGTATTTTATGGCTAATAGCTACTTATAAGTGAGTACATATCATGCATGTCATTTTGGGTTTGGGTTACCTCACCCATGATGATATTCTCAAGTTACATCCATTTGCCTACAAAATCCATGATGTCCTTCTTTTTAATAGCTGAATAGTATTCCATTGTGTAGACATACCATATTTTCTGTATTCATTCTTCATTTGAGGGACATATAGGTCGTTTCTAATTTCTGGTTGTTAAGAATAAAGCTGCTATGAACATACCTTAGCAAGTGTCTTTGTGGAATGTTGGAGCAACTTTTGGGTATATGCCTAGGAGTGCTATAGCTGGATCTTGAGATGGAACTATTCCCAGCTTTCAGAGAAATTACCAAATTGATTTCCAAAGTAGTTGGACAAGTTTGCACTCCCATAAGCAATGAAGTATAACCCTTGTTGTACATGCTTGCCAGCATGTGCTATCTCTTGAATTTTTTATCTTGGCTATCCTGATGAATGTAAGATGGAACCTCAAGAGTTGTTTTGATTTGCATTTCCCTGATGACTAAGGACTTTGAACATTTTTTTAAATGTTTCTCAGCCATTTGAGATTCTCTGTTGAGAATTCTCTGTTTAGCTCTGTCTCCTGTTTTTTAATTGGGTAATTTGTACTGTTGGGTTGTTAGAGTCTAACTTTTTGAGTTCTTGATAAATTTTGGATATTCACCCCTTGTTGTTTGCAGGATTAGTAAAGATCCTTTTCCAATCTGTAGGCTGCCTTTTTGTCCCATTGATACTGATCTTTGTCTTACAGAAGCTTTGCAATGTCATGAGGTCCCATTTATCAATTATTAATCTTAGATCTTGAGCCATTGGTGTACTGTTCAGGAAATTGCCTCCTGTACCAATACATTCAAGTGTATTTCCCAATTTCTCTTCTATGAGATTTAGTAAAGATATACATTCTTCTAAAACCTTCTAAAGTCACCTACATATGATGTGACAAACTTCACTTTACAATATAAAAAATTAAGCAGAATATTTAAAAGATTTTACTATTTCCCATGCCGGAAAACAGATAAGATGTCAGAAAAATATATCTAATATGTGTTTTTAATGAATATTTATTAACAAAACAGAATTACTCACTTATTTCTTCAATATATATATATATATATATATATATATATATATATATATATATATATATATATATATATATATGTTCTCAATCTGCAAGGATGGGGTTGAACATTCTATGGGGAAGACCAGGGGCCACTTCTACTCTAAATATTCACTATTTTGCTCTGTAAGAAAAACTTTGCAGCTCAATGCTCTACATAACATACAATATCCAGTTTTATGGGGGTGCTACTTCACAGGGAAGAAACATTCTAGAAGTTATGCAGGAGTTATGTTTGACATGATTAAAATTTATTGAAAACATTTTACTAGTATTAAGGGGCAATTCCTAGAGTGCAGAGAGCATAGGCGGGGCATACACATCTATTGAATTACCCAAAATGGAAATTTGCCTTTAAAATGCCAAGTGGCCTGTTTTTCTTCATTAGAAAATAGCCACTGATACATGTACAGTGTGGATTCCTCACAGCAGTAACAGCATTCTAATTGCAGGCTGTGAAGAGTTCTAATTGAAACAAAATTAATGAAGAGTCAGGTCAGCCTCCTCCAACATCACAATCCTTGTGAACACTCAGCTTCCATGAGTCATTCTCCCTGAATAACTCAGCATAAGCAGTGACTTCCAAACTAAAGACAACATCACCATCATCCAGATTTCTTTTTTATGCCTCGCATCGTGTTTCAGGGTAGAGCACACAGAGCTGGCTCATCTTCTGCCATCAACTAATGCTGCTAAATGTCAGGCATTTAATAAAGTTAAAGGGCAAAAAAGTTTTAAACAATTTATTCTGCGGAGCAATCAGTCTTTGAGAAGGCTCAGGAAAACTCATTGCTTTATTGACTGGATCAGAGAGGGAAATGTTTCTTATCACGTTCTAAAATGGCTTTAGAAATCACTTGCATATATGCATTTTGTATTTATTTTTACATAGCAGATATGGAGGAATATTCATTAAATATAATAGTATGCATACTCTTGTCCATATCAACTTTATTTACTAACAAATTGTGTTGTAAATCCAGGTGTTTGCAAGCCAGGGAACAATACCTATAAAAAACTGTTGGGATGTCACAGTTACTGAAATAGCAAATATTCATCAGCCAGTGGTGTAGGAAAGAGTAAAGCCATGCTAATTCTGCACAGTGGGAAGAATGCTGTGGGCTCCCTGCAATCTTCCAAGTATCCCTTAGAGAAAACAGCTCATTCCCAGCCTCCTATCTTCCAACATTTGTCTTCGTGAGGAAAAAAAATAGATAAATGTTTTTCCTCATAACTATGAGGGAAGGATTTATTAGAAATCAAGGAAGATAGACTAATTTCGAAGGCCTTGTAGAGTTGCCATTCTAAAATGCATTTAGAGCACACTAGCGTAGGAGTATATAGTTACATTTCAAAACATAAAGGGTCCTCCTCCTTGTTTTCAGTACATGTTATCATGTATAAGTTCTATTATCTTGAAATGGATATTCAAAAGGGAAAGGCTTATTTTAATAAACTACACGTTGTGAACTGAGCACCCTTCTACTCCTAGAGCAATTTCGGAAGAGGAAAAATTTGTTTATGTGGAGTTATTTTTAAAACCTCTAGAGCAAGGTGTCATGAGCGTGAGAAATTGTTTCTTCTGATCCCTTGGGTTTTAATGACTAGCTAGCAGCATTCAATTACACCCCGGTCATTAACAAGAAACCTAATTGCTACTCACAGGCAGGTAAACAACTCATATTGACATCAGAAAGTGTGAGGAGGGTCATTTTAGAGCATCAAGCGAAATACAGGCTTTCATAAGGGAAAAAAGGATAGCATAGTATTTACAAAACTCTACTGCCCCTCCTCTTCACATCCATTGGAATACAGGAATGGCTGTACACAACGAGTTGTGAACTACGATATCTCATATCTTTAAGCACATTGAAAATAAAACTATTAAATAACTTCCAAGCCCCGTTCTGTAGGCCTTGCATGCAACAGAATTCAGTTCTAAAATTTTAAACCATAGCTAGCAATTTGCCTTTGAACCAACAGTAATTAGAGAAGTTGGCCTATATTAACTATTCACTAAATTGAATTATTACATATTTACGTATCATGAGTATTAAAACAGAGAAAGTACAAAGGTATGCCTAAATATGTGAATTAAAAAGTTATAATTCAGCTGGGCAGTGGTGGTACATGCCTGTAATCCCAGCACTTGGAGGACACAGCTAGGAGGATTTCTGAGTTCGAGGCCAGCCTGATCTACAGAGTGAGTTCCAGGACAGCCAGGGCTACATAGAGAAACCCTCATAAAAAGTAATAAAGCTTTGATTCTGTTTTCCTTCAATATGGTTCCAAATCCTTTTTTTCCAACATAATATTTTTATTGATTATTTGGGAATTTTACATCATACCACATGATCATACTTACTTTCTAGTACTCCCAAATATACTCCCCTCACCTTTGTCACCTCTCCCACCCCCAAAGGAAACAAAAGTCCAATCTGTATTGCCCATATACTCAATGGAGTATATTTGAACTCCCAGTGGCCAGACCCTTAAAGAAAACTGAGTCCTTCCCTACCTGCACCTTAGCCAGAAGCCATCAGTTATGGCGAACTACACCTCAGCATCCTTATTACAATTTTTAAGAGTTCTCTTTAATGACTTCCTGTCTAGGCTGTTACTTTTATTAAAAATGTTTCTTCCTTTGACTTGGATATGACTCATCTTCACCCTTGCAGTTTCCCAGAGTAATTCTGAATCTCCCTTATCACTTTATCAGCTAGATCCTAATAATACACACACACCTACACATGAGTCCACAGTTTCCACAGTCTACATTTCTACTCTATGCAGAAGAGTTATAACTGTGAAGTTTTATTTTGTAAAGACAATCGTGCTAATAATCATTAAAAACTCTAGTAATAGGGAAAAGGAAATGATTTTTGCAAACCCTTATTTTATTCATACATTACCCCTGTAATTTTAGTGATGTTGAGCTGTCAAGATAGACATATCCAGAGGTTCACTAATTAAAACATCTATGGCATTCTTTGAATTGTAAATATTCAAAATTGAGCCTTGTTGAAGGAAAAGGTAAAATTCATGTCTGTTTCTAATGTCATGATCATAAGTTAGAAAAAACAAAATACTGTCTAAAATAATTGTCAGAATAAACTTGACATTAAAGGGCTCTAATGAAAACGGTAGTATGCAGGTGGTACCCAGATCCTCTCAGATAGGACCCTGTTGATTTGTTCTCTATGTTGTATATACTTGCCCAGCATGAAGAGAGTAGGCCAGCTGGCATTTACCCTAAACATCATGTTGTTTCAAAAGTCCCCACCTCCCTTACTCCTCAAGTTCCTTCTCTCCATATTTAACATCCCCACAGTTAAGACAACACATAATAATCATGTTCCTTCTAAGTCCTGCCACTTTACAAATTCATTTTCTCTTGTTTTCCTCTTTAGAGACAGAACAGCTGGTTGTCATCTTCCAAATGCTGTAACAATCTCTCACATATTTGAAGATAGTAATTAAGTCATCCTCTCAGCCTTCTCTTTTTGAGAAACTCAGATTCATTTTTAACACAAATTATCAAAAGACTACCATAGCCATGAATGTAAAAATTGTTATTGCATAGGCTTTCCCTGTAGCCCACTCTTGGTTTGGTAAATACTTCCAGAAACACATGGCCTTGAGGAATTCCAGGACCCTGGTCATATCACCAGTGAGTTCCTGTTCTGTATTAATCTCGGGGCAAATGCTTTGAAACTAATATGTAGACACTTGTACCTCTTGCCTCCCAGCCATTCTCCTATCTCCATCTCTACCTCTATCTCCTTTTATTCTAAAAGAAGAAAAGATCATGAGCTGTAGGCTTGTTGGCAGCCTTGAGGGCAGTTCCAAGTGTTGCTTAGTTTGAATGGCGTATTCCATTCTTAGATTGGAGTGTTAGTATAGTCATAAAGAATTGAGAACTGAGCAGAGGTTTGGGTTGAACCACATCACCATAAAAAAATCACTCATTGCATAGAAATGAGGGGGGAAATATCCAAACTCACTGTTTGTGTGATCTTAGACATGACATTTCAGTTCACATTGTCTTCTCATAACAATAACCCTTGGGGTTGCATGAAGAAACTAGTGAAAGGTTGTTGTCCATCAGTTTGTTTAACAAAAATGTTCTCTGTATCCAGATGGTATTTCTATCCTTTAGTAATGTGATTCCCCATGGAAGTGCAATAAATTAGTGGCTCTGTTCTCCATCCATATTGGCCTTCAAAAAGAACTTTCTAGAGTTCTTAGACATACGAAGAGTGGCTGCCTCACTGAGCACTCCAAGAGTGAAGTCAAACTTACAAGGACAATGTTTTCAGGTAAGATTATCCCAAGAACAGCTTGCTCATATAACTGCAATTTCATCTCTAATGTGAGGCATAAACATGTTTATTTAGAGATGAATACCTCACACTGAGTGAGCCTGCATGGTTTATAGCAGAGGAATTTTCCCTGAAATATAAACCTATATATTTTGAATTACATTACTTCACATGCGTAAGAGAGGATAACTCTAGCCTTGGGAAGGTTTGACATGCCAATTTATCTACAATATATATCTGGAATATTAATGCATCAACCTTTTACTTCGTTCTGCTTTAAATAAAGAATGACAATTATTCTTCCCTTGGAAAGGATATTTCAAATATGAAAACTTAAAAAATCATTTAAATTTTTTTCACCTATAACTACAAATTGACTGTTCATATTCTTGCTGTTTTCCCTCTCCACTCTCTCTGTCCCACCCTCCCTCTCATAAATAAGCTAAACAGGGAGAAAAGGAAGATTCCACTCTATCTTGGTTGTGGTATGAATGTGAAAAGTCCTCCATAGCTTTGTGTGTTTGAACACTTGGTCTCCTGCTGGTGGTGATATTTTGGATGGTTATGGAAGCTTCAGTAAGTAGAGCCTTGCTAGAGCAAGCTGGGTCACTGCGGGGGGGGGGGGGGGGGGGGGGAGGGGCTTAAGGTTTTATAGTCAGGACTCACTTCCAGGTCCCTCTCTGCCATGTGACTTCCAAAGTAATATGAAAGCATGGCCTCTTGCTCCAGCCATTCTGTTTTCCTAACCGTGATAGACAATATCCCCGTGGACTTCACAGTCAATTGTTTTTTTCAGTTGTTTCTTGTCAAGTATTTGATCCACTGTAAAGAAAAAATGTAACAAACTATTGTGAACCTCATAGCAAAGAATTCTTTGAGAAGTCTTTTGCTACCAAACCCACCTAGTTTTCATGCCTGGCCTTTAGAATTGCATGATTCTGTGCTTTATCTATTTCTTATTATCAATATATAAGAATTAATGCTTTGACTAGATCAACTGCTTCACTTTAATCCAGGCCTGCAGAGAAGTGTGTGGGGCAGGGTAGTTGAATAAACTCATAAAGAAAACAGTTATTGTTTTTATCAAAAAGAAAAAGAAAAAGGCACAATTAATTTTGTAAACAGATAAACTAAATGGCCCCAATCAGCTCCCAGAATATACATATTTGCATCTGATCCAAGGGCCTTAAATATCAGCTAATGAAATTAATTATGTCTTTTTATTTTTAGAATGCAACTACAGACTTCCTACCTATCTAAAACTGAGAGAGGAGAATGGAAATGGGGGCAGAGAAAGAATTATTTTGTAAAGTGCAGATATGTAGAGCAATTATATACCTGAGGATCTTGCCCTCTTCTCTCACGGCAATGCTGACCTTCTACGAGTGACTCATTTTTATTTTATAATCACTTTAGGAACAAAACTTTCCAGTAACACAGAAACAAGTCATGTTTTGCTTAAGAGATTCTACACCACAATAAACACAGTAGGCCATGAACATAGTGGCAAAATCCTGCAGCAATTAAACATTGAAAGATATAAACATCTTTATGTGAATGGATGTACCAGCAGAATTTCCCCCTTAGTATTTGAGTTGTTTTGTTGTACTTGGATTGCAATTGATAACAAAATTCTTATTATATGCAAAAATATAACTAGAAGCTGTCTGTTTTTATTTGATCAATGGTTCAACCTTCCGACTATCGTTAAATTTTCTTCTATGGAACTCAGCACTGTGTCTTTCTATTTTGACACCCACAGGAATGTATGGAGGAAGCAGATGACTAGGAACCCATCGGATAAGCAGCTAAGAAGATTAGATAGAGTTTAGGATTTTGCTGACCATTCTCAAGTCAACTATGGCAAATAATAACATCAGATTTGTTAAAGTAGTTTTTTCTCCAACCCTTTTCTAGGTTGTAATTAGACCTCTTGATTTTTATATCCAATGGTTTTATTTCTATTATGTAAAAGCTCTCTCTCTCTCTCCTCTCTCTCTCTCTCTCTCTCTCTCTCTCTCTCTCTCCTCTCTCTCTCTCTCTCTCTCTCTCTCCACATGTATATGGAGAGATGTAAAATGTAAAATGTTCAAGTTAGATGTAATTCAGCTCTGGTTTCAAAGGCTGCAGGAGCAAGAAAAACCAACTCCAAGAAGTTCATTGTTAAGCATATTCACTGGAAAATAAGGTCACACAAATTTGATATCTCAATCATAGCTTTTATAATCATAGATACATATTTACTCATAATATTTTACCCCATATTAAACTGTTAAAATATATTATGTCTACATTGGTCATTAGTGAAGAGATGCTCATATATTGTCCAAGAAATTATTTGAGTAGTATTGATGTGAGCCTTGGTCCACCTAGCTTTATTTTTTGATATGTAATGTATCTTGCAGCATGCACGCACACACACACACACACACACACACACACTCTGGAAATTATTTTTATAATTAAATAATATTCCAAAACCATGTGAATGTATAAATTAAAAGTAAAATAGTGTATAATAGACAAATTTATGACAATCTTTTTGATTAAGATGTACCAGCAAATAGCTCATTCTTTAAATCACATACAAAAATCAGTGCAACTCTTTAAAATCCACAAATCTTGATTTGTTCTCTAAGAAACATTTTTTGACAGAGTTCAATCAAATAAAACATTCAACTTGAGAGAATGGTGTATCTTTATGAATATAAAGGGATAATTAGCTGTAATATTCTGAAACATTTAGAACTGTTTACTTCTTACAAGCAATAGATTTTCCAAATAAAAGATCAGAGTGAATAATTTGTGGCAAAATAAATGCTTAATCAAGCAAATAGCATTTTATAATTCTGAAACAAGTATATAATAGAAATCATTTAAAAGACACTTAATCCGAACGAAACTGGCAACTCAAAGTAAGTTTGTGAATTGGAAAACATGATGCTCTGGCAGTTTCCAGAGACTGAATGTACACTACCGAAAACACCCACAGGAAATCAAATGCATGCACTATATGAAAAATTAAGCAGATGGAAGAACAGAGGGAGGGAATGAGCAAAAAACGTCTATTGAGAATAGAGAAGCCAAGTAACAGGAGAATGAAGAAGAGGAGGAAATGAAAAAATATGTGAGTACTCAGAAAACCTGTGTATGTTCTTTGTTCAACAAGTTCTATTGATCACCATCAGTGTTGGCAAGGAGCTTGAAGCTGTGATCCTGAAACGATATTTAATTAAAAGCCAGTTCTATTTTAATAATATGGCAAACACATCACAATTCCACATGTAAATAACATCAGCAGATGAAGATAAAAGAAGAATCAAAACTAAGCGCTAGGTGGTTTGCAAAGAAGGCAGAGAGAAAATTGCATGTGGAGCAATAATTAAATACTCTTTCCAATCAATTGTTATTGTGGCTCTTATTAAGATTCTACTTTAGTCCAAAAGTTATTTCCTCTCTGCCTTACTTGACATTCCATGGAGTAAGATCAGCACAAGTAGCATTTAATTCCTATTTTCCTTATTATCAGAGTCTTCAACATACACTTCCAGATCTCCAGGGTTGGATTATTTTCTTAACTATTACCTTTAACCCTACACCAGTACAATACTTGCCCCAGAATTTTATTCATAACCAAAACAAAATACCAAGTATTGGGAATTATCTAGAGAGCCACTTGGAATCCGAGATAGATTACACTAATTCTAGCCACATCCTTAAAATTACTATAATTTCTAGGAATCTTAGTAGTATATTAAACTTCATAGATGTATTATATCCCTCCAGGAGGTTATTGTCATGCATATATATATATATATGTGTGTGTGTGTGTGTGTGTGTGTGTGTGTGCGTGTGTGAGAGAAAGAGAGAGAGAGTGTGTGTGTGTGTGTGAGAGAGATAGAGAGAAAGAGAGAGTGTATGTACTTTATACATGTATAAAGTAATGTTTGTAATATTTATAATGTGTGGATGTTTTTTTCAAATTGAAGATGATGTATAATTATAATGGTTAGTCATTGTCACAAATCCTTGTCCTTCAACCAAGAAAGGGTCTAAATTACAATCCCTTGGTAAGCTGAAATGATTTCAATTACAGGAAATCTTTAGGTTTATCACGTAAAGAAACTTACTAAACCCAGCCACTTTCTTTACTCTCCCAGTAATTGGAAAAATGTACTTCATGAAATAGAATCACTAAAATTTTCTCTGTATTTGCCTTCCCATTGATCTATTGTGCCTCAATTCCAGAAGAAATGGATACTGAGAACAAATGGATATATCCAAAGAAGATGCTTCTTTGGTGCTGGTGTTAAAAGGAACAAAGATAGTATCTCTCAATGTAGACATAAAGGAAATGAGATGTAAATTTTGAGGATACTTAGCCAAATCCAACTACTCCTGCAAACTCACACACAAACACACACACACATAGACACACACACACACATAGACACACACACACACACTTTACTGCAGTTTCATGTGAAATAAAGACTTCTCATATGGTCAGCTATCATTATGTCAGAAGAGGTTGTGTGAACATCTGGGAGAGAAATCACATGATTGATTTTACCTACTGCTGAACACGAGACCTAACAGGAAAAATACATTCACTGGGGCATTAGAAGCACAACTATTTTGGGATAACTAACCACTTTCTGATTAGGTTTGAAGTTACTCCACCAGAGGGAGTTTCATGCCTTGTGTTGTAAAGTGATAAGAAGGCCTAGATTAGATCCTGGAATTGTTATTCTGCTAAATTTTTGTTCAGTAAAAGTTCTTCTTAAAATTTATGTTTATGCACATAGATCTTGGCTGCTCTCAATCTTGGTCAGAGATGGTTTTTGCAGTAGATAGTTATCATTCTAATGTATAACTGGCTAGAGTATTGAAAATTAGAGATTGGGGCTGAGCTCTAAATAGGCAACAGTAGCCCAATCATTGCCAAAGGCTCAGGAACCATCATGGAAGTGAGGGCAGAGAATATATAAGAGCTGAGAGACAGAAAGAAGTGCTGTGAAATGCTCTCTCTGTATGTCATGGTTATCACCCTCGTGAACTCACCATCAGTCTGGTTATCTGCACAAGACCAAGCATGCCAAAGTCACACCATTAGTGAGGTAAATGATCTCCACATCCAGCCTTATTTAGGAGCTACTGGCACCTGATAGTTTCCAGGGGAAAGAAAATCAGTTTTGTTTGAGGATGTGACCAGTGATAAAATTTCCATGCTCAAGAGGATGTACTCAGCATCCATGCATGCATAGACCTGGCTGACTGCACTTGGTGGGGAATAATAACAACAACAATAATAATAATAATAATAATAATACACTAAGTTAGGAAAGAACATGTTGAGGACGATGTAGAAAGTTTGAAGGTGGAAGTGGAAACAGATGTGAAAATACTCCATTGTATTTATATATGAAATTTGTAAAGAAAACATCAAAGATTTCTCAGATGAGTTAGAGATAGAGGTCCATTGGTAAGGCAGTTACCTGTCAAGGATGAATCCCTGAATGTAATACCCACAGCCCAAGTAAAAGGAACCAGCCACACACGGTGACAACACGTGTAATTATTGAATCCCTGGAATTCAATGGCCAGCCAACCTAGGCTACATGGTGAGCTCTAGACCCACCTGTAAAACTGGCTTTCTCACAAATCAAGATAGATAGCTTTGAGAATCAACACTGGACATTGTGTCAAATGAATGAAAAAGAAATCTTCACTGATCTGATGCTGTGCAGCTCTAGGCTGGGAACTAACCCATGCACTCATAGTGGAAGAGACAATCATAAAGTAGGCCAACCTGCCTGGCTTTGGTTTCACAGTCTAATACAGTACTTTAGTACCTTAGTAGTCTACTCTTTGTACCTTAGGCACCTCCATTTTTGAAACAAGAAATAGATAAAGAATATATAAAATGTATAAAGAAAAATTAACCAGAAGCAAAAATCATATTGGCACTATTAGGTTAAAAAGCAACAACCTTGTGTCTTGGATTCAATATACAGAAAAGCAGGGTGCTATTTTCTACATTCTGTTGGACTACGCTTACTTTTGAATTCAATGTTATTTGTTTGAAAATAAAAAGTTCATTATCATCTAGTCATGAAACTTGTAATGTTTTAATTGCACGATGGAGTTGTACTGGCCTGCACACAGCATAAGGATGTAGTTCAAAACAAAATAAAAACACATGGAAGCCTCTCCACGGAAGTTTTTATTTATGTGATGCTCTCATGAGCTTGGCTAGCACCATGGGTCTCCTTTAATACCTGAAAGGGGACAAATCTTATATTTCTAAGATGATGTTTAAAACTGTGTTTCTCATAACTCAAAAACTATGTTGATACATGGTAATCCAACACGTCTAAAAGGAGAAAGAGCCCCCTTGAAAATTCCATCTCTACTAATCATACTCAAAGGAACAGCTGCCAACATCTAGTATTTCTCTGTCCAAATTTTATTCCTACTTACAAATGAATATTTTAAAGTGATTTATCAGAAGCTCCTTAATCCCAAATCCAATCTGGCCTGAAAAGATAGGCGCCATAAATTGGTGAGAACTCCTGGGGTGTTTTTCAGTTTAGCCTAGCTTCTAGTTGACATCCTTTAGTAAGTCGGCTCTCATTATTTTGTTCAATTCTCAGGGATCAGTCAGAGCTTCAGTTCTTATTGCCTATATTCCCTCTGGAGGAGTTCTGAGATATGTCAGATTACTCTTTGTTTTCCCAAATTAAAGAAAAGGAAAAAAACTAGAATTTTTTACTTTCCTCAGGAGGTCACTGTTGTATACAGATATGGTCAGTGTGGGACATATCTCATCTGTTCCACTATAATGTTCTGTATAAACAATGGGTCAGCTGTTCCCACTTTCCCCCACAAGTCTGACTTATATCTGAAGCTGTTGTCAAAAATGGGCGGATGATCCTGTTGCCAGAAAAATAATCCTGTCTTTGCCTAGGAGAGAAGAAAATATTGATGGTAATCCAAGAATAGATGGAAAGGTTACAGAAGTGTTGACCTGCATTATAGCCAATACTAGGCCTGGTAAGACATGAGAAGGACCCAGGATGGCCAAAATAACATACTGAGAAATGATTCACAGAACTCATGTCAATTTATAGAGGTAATTCCGTTAGCATGAACACATAGACACACACACATAGACACACACACACACACACAGAGAGAGAGAGAGAGAGAGAGAGAGAGAGAGAGAGACCCTCCAATGATGGCTTAATAAACATCAGAATGCAAAATAGGGTAGACTCTCCATCCAAATCTGTTTGTTCTGAACCTGCAGATTCTACCACCCACAAATGTGGGAAAAACAGCATCTGTCCTGACATGTACAGACGTTTTTGATTATCCTTAAAAGGCAGTCCATCAGTTAATTTGTACAAAATTTTCATTCATTTCCTTATGAATAATCCAAAGTTAATTTAAAGTACCTGGAAGGACTTATACAGATTATGTACAAATACTGTCATTTTAATTAATGGACTTGAGCACCAGCAGATTCTGGTCCATGGATCCCTGAAACTAACTCACTTCAGGTACTAAGAGACAACCATGACTCTGCAGGACAACTGTAGCTCAGCCTGACAAGTTATATCTGGGTTTTCACAGAAGGCTTTGAAGGCTTTAGGAGTCTGAAGTTCTTGTGATATGAATTGTCTTCTTTGAAATATAATGATATCAAGAAAACACATTCACTTGGCATAGTGCCTTTCATATGATTTATTAAGGGTGGAGAGCCTATCAGACATTACAGAAAATATGACCATGGCCTTGAATAGATTAAATAAATATCACTCAACAATACAGATCACAGTATATACATATTGTTCCACATCTTCTAGATTTTGGACCTAAATTTCAGTTCTTTGTAAGATTGCATAGATAGTCAAATTTTCAATCATCAATTTTTTTAAAAATGTGACTAAATTCATGAAATTGATTTAAATTCACACCCAGGAGCTTTATGTAATATTATATTTTCTAAAGATAAAGATAAGATGAAATGGAGAAGATACTAATTTAAAATAGATATTATTATAGATAAATGTAATATAAATTTTGTTCATTTGTCATAGCACAGGACATTTTAAAGGTATCATTACTCTCCAAAATGAAATATTTTGATATGTTCTTAAAGTAAATGTTCCTAAACTTTTGCTTAATTACCTTCCTTCCTGCACTGTACATATTGGATATTCTATTCTAGATCTGATATTTGCTTGGAGCCACCTTTAGAAAAATAGAATTTCTGGAAGGTGATCTTCAAACATTGAAATCAAGTGTGAACTCTTAGAACATGAATGAGCTGGCACAGTTTCTCATTCTATTCATGGATATAAAACCAGCAAAACACTCTCTGTGGCTTTGTTCAGTGTTAACTGAATAGAAGAAAAAAGGAGAAAAGCATCTATGAAAGAAAAAAGTAGAACAAAATGTCAAATTAGAAGAACCAAAAATTGCAATACACAAAAATTATACACACACACACACACACACACACACACACAACACACACACATCAAATTTTTAAGTGAGAATAAAAATAATACAAGATAACAGATAATCCTTGTAATTTTTAGCATATCCTTGTTCTGAGATGCTCTGCAACATAAAAGCTATCATCTTCCTGTATTTAAACTCTCTCAAGTACTTGGAAGCTTGAGAGTTCATTGTTTAAAGATGAAATCAAAAGTTAACCAAAACTTCAGTACACACTGAAGAGAGATCACAGTTCAATTTGGAATAGCACCTAATTCATGCCTGCTGATTTTTTCATTCATGTTGGCAAGGTTAATTCGTGGTGTCTCATATTACCTCACTCTCTTTGCTCAATGTTTTTTTGCAAAGAAATAAAAATAAATGCAATCTCACCTTTGAAGAGTGATAATTATGTTTCTGTCGCTTGTATGAAAGATCTTAGTAACTCCCTCATGCCTGAGGTGCGTTGAGTTACAGGTCTTTCACCTTCATGACAGAAACATAATAACCATACTTCACAGGTGAAGCAATCTGGGACTGTGGGTGGGGAGAGAGATCCCAGCTCCTTTTGGCAAATGCCTACATTGCAGGTTGGAAAAGAGACCTCTTGGGCATTGAACATGCTGATCCCTCCAGGAGAAGGCCTTTAGTCCAAATAGCAATGTGAAATAGGAAGACCTCAATAGCCATCTAAGTATTAAAAATGCACACATACATTTATCCACCTGTATAAATACACAATCCATATAATTTAAGGAAAACAAATAACAGGTTTAATCACAAACATTCTCTATACTCTCAGAGAATACTATATGTTATGGATGGGCCTGGTGCTGTTCTTGTAAACCAATCCCCTAATGAATAAAGGAGCCAATCACTGGCAGATAGGAGGGACTTTCAGTTCAATGGAGGAAGAGAGGAGGCAGGAGAGAATGAGGTTCTTTTGTACAGGGATAGTGTGAGGACAAGATGTGGCTATGAGGGTTTACGAGTTTCAGTGGAGGATCTATCAGGATTCTCCACTGAAGGATTTATCTTTAATAAGGCTTACAAGGTTGGGATTTTCCTCTTTCTCCACATCCCCTCCAGTACCTGCTGTCTCCCGAGTTTTTGAACTTAGCCATTCTGAATTGTGTAATGTGAAATCTGAGGGTTGTTTTGATTTGCATTTCCCTGATGACTAAGAATGTTGAACATTTCTTAAGGTGCATCTCAGCCATTGGATATTTTTCAGGTGAAAATACTTTGTTTAGCTCTATACCCCATTTTTAATAGGGTTATTTTATTCTCTGGAGTCTAACATCTTGAGTTCTTTGTGTGTATTGGATATTAGCCCTCAGTCAGATGTAGGGTTGGTAAAGATCTTTCCCAATTTGTTGTTTGCCATTTTGTCCTATTGACAGTGTCCTTTGCCTTACAGAAACTTTGTCAATTTGGGACCAGTTTCATGAGGTCCCATTTGTCAATTCTTGATTTTAGAGCATAAGCTATTGTTGTTCTGTTCAGGAACTTTCCCCCTATGCCCATGTGCTCAAGGCTCTTCCCCAGTTTCTTTTCTATTAGTTTCAGTGTGTCTGGTTTTATGTGTAGGTCCTTGATCCACTTGGACTTGATCTTAGTACAAGGAGAAAAAAATGAATCAATTTGCATTCTTCTGTATGCTAACCACCAGTTGAACCAGCACAATTTGTTGAAAAGACTATCTTTTTTACACTGGATGGTCTTAGCTCCTTTGTCAAACATCAAGTGACCATAGCTGTATGGGTTCATTTCTGGGTCTTCAATTTTATTCCATTGATGTATCTGCCTGTCACTCTACATACAGTTATTAACACTATTGCTCTGTAGTACTTCTTGAGGTCTAGGATACTGATTCCCTCAGAAGTTCAACCACTCTGAAAATCAGTTTGGTGGTTCCTCAGAAAACTGGGCATAATACTACCAGAGGACCCTGTTATACCACTACTGGGCATATACCTGGAGGATTCTCCAGCATGTAATAAGGACACATGATCCACTATGTTCATAGCAGTCCTATTTATAATAGCCAGAAGCTGGAAAGAACCGAGATGTCCCTCAACGGAGAAATGGATACAGAAAATGTGGTATATTTACACAATGGAATACTACTCAGCTATTAAAAACAATGAATTCATGAAATTCTTAGGCAAATGGATAGAACAGGAAAATATCATCCTGAGTGAGGTAACCCAATCACAAAAGAACAAACATGGTATGTACTCATTAATAAGTGAATATTAGCCGAGAGCTTGGAATACCCAACATACAATTCACAGACCAAATGATGCCCAAGAAGGAGGAAGAACAAAGTGTGGATACTCTGGTCCTTCTTAGATGGGGGAGTAAAATACCCACAGAGGGAGATACAGAGACAAGGTATGGAGCAGAGTCTGAGGGAAAGGCCATCCAAAGTCTTCCCTACAAAGGGATCCATCCCATATACAGTTACAAAACCCAGATACTATTATCAATGCCCACAAGTGCTTGCTGACAGAAGCTGAATATAGCTGTCACCTGGGAGGCTCTGCTAGTGCATGACAGACACAGAGGGGGATGCTCTCACGCAGCCATTGAACTGAGCACAGGGTCCTCAATGGAGGATAAAAAGAAAGTCATCAAGGAGCTGAAGGGCCTTGCAACACCATAGGAGGAGCAACAATAAGAGCCACCCAGTGCTCCCAGAGCTCCCAGAGCTCCCAGGGACAAAACCATCAATTAAAGAGTACACATGGAATTACCCATGGCTCCATATGATAGGACTTGTTAGACATAACCCATAGGCAGCATATGATGGATTTGTTAGACATCAAAAAGAGGAGAGGCCCTTGGTCTGGGAAAGGCTCAATGCAGCAGTATAGAGGAATACCAGGACAGGAAAGCAAACAGAAGAGGGTTGGTTGGGGAATAGAGGAAGGGGATATGGCTTATAGAATTTTTTTGGGGGGGGAGGGTAGACCAGGAAAGGGAACAGCATTTGAAATATAAATAAAGAATATAGCTAATAAAAAAAATGTTGCAAAGCCAAAGAAAGAGAGAGAGGGGGGAGGACAGAGAGAGAGAGAGAGAGAGAGAGAGAGAGAGAGAGATTGGGATTTTAATAACTGCACCTCGTGAGTGAGTTACCATGTTTCTGAACTAACTTTGTGTTGTGTTTGTGTTGTGTTTTCCCTAATATGGTGGTTTATCCAGGATTAAAAGAGAAAGGTAGGATGGCAAAGTGTTGGTTTGCCTGAGGTGCACAACAAAGGTTGTGGGGATTTGAAGCAGGAGATTGACATGGAAGCGACCTACCTGTGGGAACTTAGCAAACTGGGTGGAGAGATTTTTTGAAACTCTGAGTCAGAGAGTCTCCACAAGATAAAAACACCAGTACATGGCCAGTCTGGCTGCTGGGGTAGAGGCAGAAGCAAGGAAAAGTAGGTTTCTTCGTTTTTGTTTTTGTTTTTGTTTTTTTTAGTATTTCCCACAAAAACAATAAACTACTGGTAAAATCTTGTGAGTATGCATGGTGCATGTGTGTGTGCATGTGCATGTGCATTTGTGTGTGTGCACCTGTGTGTGTGTGCACATGCACAAATACTGCTGCAAGGATAGTAAGCACAGGCTTTTTAAATGGTATTTTGCATAACAAACTTTACCTGGGAAGATGAAACGTACTTATCCACTCACCCCAGATAAGGAACCTAGGACAGATCAAAGCATGAATACTTCTATAGTCCAAGTTGGTGAACCAAGGAGTTTTTTTTTGGAACCCCATTCAGTTTCAGGAATGGGAGTGAGAGGTTACTGACAGGAGGAGAAATAACTCAAAAACAGTTGCATGAACAAGGTGCATCCCAGCATCGGTGACAGCTCACAAAACTGAGAACCTGAAATATACTGCACAGACTGCAACAATAGGACCACATGTTTATGATGTAAACTATAACTTCATAATTCTTCTCATTGTAGGCAGATTCTCACTAAATATTCCAGACAGCCCTTGAACTCACAATTCTCCTGTCATTGTCTTCAAAGTAGCTGGGATTATATGCATAGGCCACCAGGTTTGGATATCATAATTTCTTTGTAAATATTTTTTAACATAGCTGAGTAATGTTCTTCTTTGGTCATCTATCAGTACCAGTGAAATGCAATTATCACTCATCTTAATTTATTTCCACATTTTTCCTCATCAATCTACCTGCCAAGTGTTGTATAACATTTCTTCTAGCAGTAAAACAGAGCACCTATTTGTCGATGTATGCATCATAAACATCTATATCTCCATACTTCATCTTAGAAATTGGAGCAAAATAATAATTTTTTATTTTTATAATCTTTTTTTTCAATATTCTTTGTTTACATTCAAAATGATTTTCCCTTTTCCGGTTCAGCCCTCCCCATAAGTTCTCTAAGCCCTCTTCCCTCCGCCCATTCTCCTATCACCCCTCCTCCTACTTCTCTGTCCTGGTGCTCCCCTACAATGCTGGAACAAGCATTTTCAGGACAAGGGAACTCTTTCCTCCTTCTTGGAAGTCATTTGATATGTGAATTGTGTCTTGGATATTCAGAGTTTCTGATCTAATATCCACTTATCAGTGACTGTATTCCAAGTGTGTTCTTTTGTGATTGGGTTACCTCACTTAGGATGATATTTTCCAGATTGCTTTTAATTGCTGAGTAGTATTCCATTGTGTAGATATACCACATATTCTGTATCCATTCCTCCATTGAGGTACATCTGGGTTCTTTCCAGATTCTAGCTATTATAAATAGGGTTGCTATGAACATAGTGGAGCATGTGTCCTTATTGCATACCAGGGAATCCTCTGGGTATATGCCCAGAAGTATTGCAGTGTCCTCCAGAAGTGTTATGCCCAGTTTTCTGAGGAACAGCCAGACTGATTTCCAGAGTGGTTGTATCAACTTGCATTTGCACCAGCAGTGGAGGAGTATTCCTGTTTCTCCACATCCTTGCCAACACCTACTGTCTCCTGAGATTTTAATCTTTGACATTCTGACGGGTGTAAGGTGAAATCTCAGGGTTGTTTTGATTTACATTTCCCTAATGACTAATGATGTTGAACAATTTTAAGGTTCTTCTCAGCCATTCAAATTACTTCAGGTAAAAATTATTTGTTTAGCTCTGTACCCCATTTTTTTCTGTCTAGTAGGAAGCAATTTTATTTCCAACTTTATATATATATATATATATATATATATATATTATATTCTTTGTTTACAATCCAAAAGCTTTCCCCTTTCCCAGTTCCCCCCTCCCCATATGTCCCATAAGTCCTCTTCTCTCCATCCATTCTCCTATCTTTCCCCCTCCCTTTTCTCTGTCCTGGTACTCCCCTACAATGCTGGATCAAGCATTTCCAGGATTAGAGCCCTCTTCTTTTTTCTTCATGGGAATCATATGATATGCTAATTGTATCTTCAGTATTCAGAGCTTCAGGGCTAATTAATATCCACTTATCAATGATTGCATTCCATGTGTATTCTTTTGTGATTGTGTTACCTCGCTTAGGATGATATTTTCCAGTTCCATCCATTTGCCTAAAAAATTCATGAATTCATTGTTTTTAATTGCTGAATAGTACTCCATTGTGTATATATACCACATTTTCTGTATCCATTCCTCCATTGAGGGATATCTGATTCTTTCCTGCTCTGGCTATTATAAATAAGGCTGCTATGAACATAGTGGAGCATGTGTCCTTATTGCATGCTGTGGAATCCTCTGCGTATATGCTCAGGAGAGGTATAGCAGGGTCTTCTGGAAGTGTCATGTCCAGTTTTCTTAGGAACCACCAGATTGATTTCCATAGTGGTTGTACCATCTTACAATCTCACCAGCAGTGAAGGAGTGTTCCTCTTTCTCCACATCCTCGCCAGTACCTGCTGTCTCCTGAGTTTTTAACCATAGCCATTCTGACTGGTGTTCTGTACCCCATTTTTAATAGGGTTATTTGGTTTTCTGGGGTCTAACTTCTTGAGTTCTTTGTATATATTGGATATTAGCCCTCTGACAGATGTAGGGTTAGTGAGGATCTTTTCCCAATTTGTTAGTTGCCATTTTGTCTGCTTGACCGTGTCCTTTGCCTTACAAAAACTTTGTAATTTTATGAGGTCCCATTTGCCAATTCTTGATCTTAGAGCATAAATTATTGGTGTTCTATTCAGGAACTTTTCCCTTGTGCCCATGTCCTCAAGAGTCTTCCCCAGTTTCTTTTCTATTAGTTTCAGTGTGTCTGGGTTTTTATGTGGAGGTTCTTGATCCACTTTGAGTTGAGCTTAGTACAAGGGGATTAAAATGGCTCAATTCGTATTCTTCTGCAAGCTGACCTCAAATTGAGCTACCACTATTTGTTGAAAAGGCTATCTTTTTTCCACTGGATAGTTTCGGCTCCTTTGTCAAAGACCAAATGACCATAGATGTGTGGGTCCATTTCTGGGTCTTCAATACTATTCTTTTGATCTACCTGCCTGTCACTGTACCAGTACCATGCAGTTTTTAACACTATTGTTCTGTAGGACTGCTTGAGGTCCAGAATACTGATTCCCCTGGAAGTTCTTTTACTGTTGAGAATAGTTTTAGCTATCCTGGGTTTTTTGTTATTCCAGATGAATTTGAGAATTGCTCTTTCTGACTCTATGAAGAACTGAGTTGGAATTTTGATGGGTATTGCATTGAATCTGTAGATTGCTTTTGGTAAGATTGCCATTTTTACTATATTAATCCTGCCAATCAACGAGCATGGAAGATTTTTTTCGTTTTCTGAGGTCTTCTTTAATTTCCTTCTTTAGAAACCGGAAGTTCTTCTCATACAGATCTTTCACTTGTTTGGTTAGAGTCACACCAAGATACTTTGTATTGCTTGTGGCTATTGTGAAGGGTGTCATTTCCCTAATTTCTTTCTCAGTCTGATTATTCTTTGCTTATAGGAAGGCTACTGATTTGCTTGAGTTGATTTTATAACCAGCTACTTTGCTGAAGTTGTTTATAAGCTGTAGGAGTTCTCTGGTGGAGTTTTTAGGGTCACTTAAGCTAATTCACCCAGAGGAGTAGAAGACAGGAAATCATCAAACTCAGGGCTGAAATCAATCAAGTAGAAACAAAGAGAACCATACAAACAATCAACAAAACTAGGAGCTGGTTCTTTGAGAAAATCAACAAGGTAGATAAACCCTTAGCCAGACTAACCAGAGGGTACAGAGACAGTATCCAAATTAACAAAATTAGAAATGAAAAGGGAGATATAAGAACAGAAACGGAGGAAATTCAAAAAATCATCAGATCCTACTACAAAAGCCTATACTCAAAACAACTGGAAAATCTGGAAGAAATGGACAATTTCCTAGACAGATACCAAATACCAAAATTAAATCAGGATCAAATAGATCAAATAAACAGTCCCATAACCCCTAAAGAAATAAAAGGGGTCATAGAAAGTCTCCCAACCAAAAAAGGCACAGGACCAGATGGTTTTAGTGCAGAATTCTATCACACCTTCAAAGAAGACCTAACACCAATACTCTTCAAACTATTCCACAAAATAGAAACAGAAGGAACACTACCCAACTCGTTCTACGAAGCCACAATTATGCTGATACCAAAACCGCACAGAGATCCAACAAAGAAGAACTACAGGCCAATATCCGTTATGAATATCAACGCAAAAATTACTCAATAAAATTCTTGCCAATTGAATCCAAAAACTCATCAAAATGATTATTCACCATGATCAAGTAGGCTTCGTCCCAGGGATGCAGGGATGGTTCAATATACGAAAATCCACCAGTGCGATCCACTACATAAACAAACTCAAAGAAAAAACCCACATGGTCATTTCATTAGATGTTTAAAAAGCATTTGACAACATTCAGCGTCCTTTCATGCTAAAAGTCTTGGAAAGGACAGGAATTCAAGGCCCATACCTAAACATAGTAAAAGCAATAAACAGCGAACCAGTAGCTAACATCAAACTCAATGGAGAGAAACTTGAAGCAATCCCACTAAAATCAGGAACTAGACAAGGCTGCCTCCTCTCTCCATATCTTTTTCACATAGTACTTGAAGTTCTAGCTAGAGCAATTAGACAACATAAGGAGGTCAAAGGGATACAAATTGGAAAGGAAGAAGTCAAACTATCACTATTTGCAGATGATATGATAGTATACTCAAAATAATGATTTTTTTTTAAATTTTAGAAATTATTGACAAGGCTTGGGTAATGGCTCAGTGGAAACAAAGCTTGCTGGACAAGTGTATGAGTTAGACTTTACAGTCCATGTAAAAGCTGGGCCAGGGGCAGCCAGCTGCAATCCTAGCACTCTGGAGGTAGAGGCAGGAGATTCTAGAGGCAAGGTGATGATTTTAGACTAAAAGAATCAGTGAGCTCTGAGTTCAAAAAAAAAATCCTTCTGCAGTACGCTGAGAACAATCAAGTAAGACAGCTGATGTCAACTTAGGGCCTCCATATGTGTGAGCACAAAGGTACACACATGAAGACATGTCTACATTTAGAAGGCAAACACATGTACACATGCAAGGAATTATTCACAAATTAAAATTAATAACCTGCCACACAAAGGCACAACATTTTAAATTACTATGTCCTATAATTTCTTAAAACAACAGCAATCGTAGCTATCCAAAAAAAAACCATTATCTATCCTCAAAAGAAATGGATATTATTCATAAAGATGAACAAAACTGATGTTAAACACAAAACTAGAGCTGTATGTCACAAGTATGAATTTACAATGCTAGAAAAACTTAAACAGCCATTTTCATACTCTCAACTATATCATAGAAGCAAGACAATCTTTAATTTGGATAAAACTTATGTTACAGTTATTACAAACATTCATGTTATTTTTCTTCCACTATATTTCCAAGCTTCTCTTGTATTTCTGTTTAAATTTCTTAGTTTTATTTCTTTGCTGTTTTAGGATCAAATAATTCATGTGAAATTAAAGAATTGAATGGAAATAGCACAAATTCATGAGTTTACAGTCAATCATTTCAACTTCTTAATAAATGAGAACAGTAAAAAGAAAAAGTCATAAAAAATTAACAACAAAAGACAAATAAAACCACCAGAATCTTGGCCTAATAATTTTAATTAATAATTTTGAACTACTCATGCATATATATATATATATATATATATATATATATATATATGTGTGTGTGTGTGTGTGTGTGTGTGTACACATACACATTCACTTTAGAACAGCAGTTCTAAACCTATGGGTCACAAGCCCTTTTGCAAACTTGTCTCCAAAAATATTTATATTACAATGAATAACATTAGAAAAACTATGTCTATGAAGTAACACCAAAAATAATTTTATATTTGGGGTCAACACATGAGGAACTGTATTAAAGGTTCACAACTTTAGGAATGTTATAAAACAACTGCTTTAAAACATAATATATTAGTCATTTTTCTTTCTCTATGACCAAAAAGCAACTTAAGACAAAAAATAGTTTTCTTTGGTTCACAGTCCCAGAGAGATAGAGAATCTATCATGGAGGGATAGAGTCCATCACAGTAGGGCAGATAGAATACAGTATCAGGAGAAGGAATAGGATAGACCAATTTTATCCCAAAGCAGGAATGTTAGGCTAAAAAAGGCTTTTTGAGGTTTACTTCATCAAGTAAAGAATGGGAAGGTTGGAGAGTTCTTTAAATCTCCCCTGGATTTGACGTATTTAGGTCTACAGTCTGATGCTCTGACACTCTACTCTGTTGATTCTCTAATGTCATTGGCTGCAAGAAGTCCTCTTATATACCATGAAGGAAGAAAAGCATTTCAGATTAGCTACATTTTCTTGTCTGGAGGTGTTCACTCTAAATTTATTGAAAAATTATTTGAAAACTTATTTAAACATAGCTTTTTGTCACATAATACACCTCATTTTTTTTCAGCCTTCTAAAAGAAAGTGTGAACATGACAAATTTGTTAAGGTACATTCGAAACTTCTTTGAATTCAGATACGGTTCTCCGAACTACCTCACTGGATCAAGAGTGTGTTCAGAGCATTTCTTGAGAGAGGCGTTTACTGCTAAGCAACTTGCGCCCATTTTTCAAATTTTCTTAAGAGATTTCAGAATAAGGATCTCATTTCCCTTTCTAAAGCAGTCTGTAAATGGTGCCTGACAAGAAAAAGGTTACACACTTACACTGTGCACTAAAGTTCACGTACTCCCAGTTGATGGAAATGAGGGCAACTCCTCTGGGGCACATTAACTGAAAGATGCTGTGACATCAGAGATGGCTCAACCAAAGGGATGGGGAATGGCACATGTTTTAAGTTGATGAAATAAGAGAACAGCAGTGGAGACTTGCTGAATTAGATCAATTCCTCCCCAGTATGTCATAGAAGTAGTACTAACTGAGTTAACTACAACTCAGTACACACCTCCGTTGACCCTCAGTTGTGCAATAATCACTACTACTCCTCCTCCTCTTCCTCCTCTTTCCCTGCTCACATCCTTTGTTCTCTCTATCTATTCTTTACTCTTTCTCTTGTTTCTTATCTGAGAACTTCGACTTGAATGTCCAAGTAATACAATATTGAGAGATACTTTGCTTAGTTTTGGTACCTTATTCTATTGAATTACTGAGGTTTGGGATTCTACAATAAACTGTTCTTCTGCCATTTTGTTCTGCTACAAGGAAATTTTCCAATGGGCAATAAAATATAAACCATTTTAAGCAGATAGTATTTGATAGTGATTTCTAGTGAACATGCTTCTTATATACAGTAAGTCAACTGAAACATTGAGGTCTGTGTTTTGCACCCTGCCAATGTACATTCAGAAGCATGAGCTACCATAAGAAATCTCTTTCTTTATTTCTTCTTCCCAGTGGCCTCTGTATTTAACTAATCATAACACATTACTTGAATGGATGTGAGTTCTTCTCTGAAGGAAATATGTCTGTTTCTTCTAAGAATTCTAAAAGGATCGCACTGTGGAATCATTTGGTACATTATGGAGGAGTACGCTGTAAACAGGAAATAAATATACATATGTCCTTATCACTTTTGCTGAAGATGAATAGGCAGGAAAACACCCAGCTGAGCAGTAAGAAAATATGTATTTACTTTTGCCTGTTCAAGCTTGAGAGTACAGAAGCAAGCTATACCTAGCACCAATTCCTCCCTGCCCTTACTGCCCTGCAAATGACATTCTTACCAGACCATTAAGAAAACTGTCATAACTTCTAGTGAGCCCACCTGCTCGGTCTCAGTGCTGGGACGATTACATCTATTGGAAATAATGACCCATAACTAGAATAAAACACATTAATAACATCACATTTACCCAGGATAATGCATTTCCCCATTTTATATTGCAAGGCTAAGTTAATCAGTAAAAGCATTACCCAAAAATGCAGCAACTAACAGCCACGGGGTAGATAATGAATATAAAAGCAGAATGCTCAAGCTATTTTTCAGCCTTTAGAACCGAGAAGATGTGTAATGAGTAGTAACAGGTAGATCACTGGGGCAGAAATGGATAATCCTATCTTCTGTCTGTGGCTTCATATGCTGAGACAGCACTGGAGCTGTCTTCTTCTTGACTATAAAACATGAGCTTGTGTGTGATAGAAAGAGTTCTGGATTTTGAGTTGGAAGACCACAGGTCTTACGCTAGCTGTGCTGTTAATGAGCTGTGTGACCTTGGGGAATTTGCTTCACCCTTCTGAGTCTCAATTTCTTATCTGAAAAATGAACAGCTTAGACCAGATGATCTCTGTAATCTCTTTCAATTCTCCTATGTTGTGATTCGAAGCAGAATGTCAACCTGACATGGGGATGCTGTGAAATGTAATAAAACTGCCTGTAAAACCCTGAAGCTCCACAGTCCTAAAGATCAGCCTATAATGACAGTATGAGTCTACTTTGGCAGAGTGGACAAGATCCTGGGCAGAATTCGGAACTTTGGGGGAGTACCATATATAGCTGGATGTGGCTAGAGCATAAAGATCTTGAATAACTGTAGTTGACACTACATTTAGAACAAACTTTGTCAAAAAGAAGACTGAGATGTAGAAAGTGAATAAATTCAACTGTTACTTTACATGAGGCACCCAAAATGTAATCTAAAAATCTAAAATGTGAAGCGATTTGAGAGCACATCAGGAAGAAATCCAAGATCTTAAAGTCTTCAATCTGTCTAACACACTGTGTTACTGTTTCCATGCCTGAAAAGAAATGTATTGTTTCCCTTAACATAACATGTCATAACAACACATGTCTCAGTGTTTCCTCTAAGATGTAAGGTGGCCAGAAACAATTACAGGAAAATACCTAGATAATGAAATCTTCAGAGAACAAAAGATCTACAACCATTTCCTAGTCTATGCTTATTGTTGGCCTCCCGGTTGGTAGATAGAATATTTGTATGACTACTACCAATATTTTTCAGGGAAAAAGGCACTGTGACCTTTATATTTTAATCAAGATGCAAAATGTCGAGTTGATTTTAGGGATGGTGTGAGTAGCTACAGTGCACGCTGCCATTTTACAAGGAGAGCTGTAAAGACTCCTATGCACCAGCCCCCCGGGACGCAAGAACCCCAATCTTGCTACACAATGCTGTTCCATTTCAGCCTTGCCTTATTGCTTGAATGGAATTTTAAATTAGTCTACTTTTAAGAGCAAATTGCCAAAAGTTTAATTTTCTTATCCTCACAAATCCCACTCCATGCGCCACAACCTGAAGTCAAGTGAGTGGTGTTTTGGCTGAATGTGACTGCAATAACATTTCAAAATTAAGAAGTTCTCCATCAAAAATTGTTAGTCACGTCATATTTTAGCCACACATAATCAGAAATAGTTTCTAAGCCAAGCATTATCCTAATTAAAATACATATGATAATAAAAGGCCTGATCATATTTTGTGGTGAAAGTAAAAACGATTGAAAAATATGCAGAAATTAATATCTGGGTAGGATTCTTTAAATATACAAGACCTCTAGCAAAAAGCCCCCCAAAAATGATTCATGGGGGAAACGTGTTAACCATGTCTCATCGTCAGAACCTTCATAAATCAGTAAGAGATAATATTTACTCTAGCCTACTGGAGTGGGTTTTTATTTTTTTCTAATAGAATTCTTTAATTCTGGTTGCCATGGTTACAGTGGAATTCTAGGATGAGTCTGTTTCATCATAATTGCTGCATGTTAGTATATAAACAGTTGAACTCCACCTTCAACCAGCAGCACTCATTTGTGAATAAAGAAAATCCTTTATCATAAAGTAATTGAACTAGCATTCAAAATACAGCATCAAGTTCCTGTCCCTTCACTGAGAGTTCATAGATGTTTCTGAAACTTTTAAAGCAGTTATCTACAAAAGACACAGCAATGCTACAAGAAAAAATCACCAAGAGATAGTTAAAGCATTTTAAGTTCTGTAGAGATGTAGAGAACTTAAAATAATTTACTTCGGCTGTACTAGACATCAGGAAAAGTTTGACTCAAGGCAAATGGGCAACCCTTGACCTAGCTTTTCTGTCTGTCAGATACTATTTATATATTAAATAAATTTATATATTATTTATATAATATATTTATATATTATATAAATATATATAATATAATAATTTATATATTATATAAATATATATATAATATATATAATATATTATTTATATATTAAATGTTAGATACTAAATTTGAAATGTATTCCTTACTACTCAGTTTAGTGCTTGCTGTGTTGTTTTGAATAGGCTTGTTGCCCATAGACTCATGTGTTTGAATGAGTGGCCTATAGGGAGTGACACTATTAGAAGGTGTGACATTATTGGAGGAGCTGTGGCCTTGTTAGAGGAAGTTTGTCACTGTGGAGTAAGGCTTTGAGATCTTGAATGCTCAAGCTATGCCTAGTGTGAAATATATCCAGTGTCCTCCTGGATGCCTTCAGATCAAGATGTAGAACCCTTTTGGCACCTACAGTGCCATGTCTGCCTACAAGCTGCCATGTTTCCTGCCATGATGATAATGGAGTAGCTCTCTGAAGCCCTACGTTAGCCCCAATTAAATGTTTGCCTTTATTAAAAGTAGACTTGGTCATGGTGTTTCTTCACAGCAATGAACCCCTAAGACAAAGACTGATCTGATCAATATCAATTTATTTATTTAGAAAGTATATTTAGTAGTTACTGTGAAACCTGACATCATTTTAGCAATAGGCTCAAAAACACAAGAGAAAGAATACTTAGCACTCATTCCCTTTTTAAGGTAATAAATGTCCAGAAAACATTTTTTAAATAAAAGGTAAATAATTAATTAATATAATGGAGAAATGGGATAATAGGAAGCCAAAATTAGGAGTATTTGTGGGTTAAGGAGATCTAAAATAGAATTTTCAATGTTAACAGATGTATGTCATTACCAATTAAGTGCCAGTTAAAAACATAAACCCCTACCATTGAAAAACAAATGCATTTATGTAACTCTGGACAGTTTTTATGTGGTTACCCTATTGTAATGTTCCACAATGCAGCCTGCGAAATATAAAGAACATGTCACAAGGTCACATAAATTAATGGTCTGAAATATATTTGTTTGACATGTAATTTTTAAATTACTAATAATTTATGAAATTATTTTTAAATGAAAATAGACTTTTTCTTGCTAAATCATCATAATTTTTATATTTAGGTGTAGGTTTCAACATTCCCTTTGAAGCAATTTTCCATTTGAGCTGTTTGTTGGTTTTGGGAGGAATTGTGTTCTGATTAAAATGAGTTATGCTCATTTGGAGGAAACTGTTTTAAGTTAGATGGTTTGTAGTATCATGAACAACACCATATACTAATTATTAAAGAGAGAAGGTTAAAGTTCTTATTTTCCTATGTTTAAATATGTGGTGCAGGCATCTAGACTGGAGGTTGAAGTTATGTTCACCTATATGCTCATGTGTAGAGGCAAGAGATTGACTTTAGATATCTTCCTTATGATGGTTCATTTTAGTTGTCAATAATCTTGATATAATCTAGAATCAACTGGGATGGGAGCATCAGTGAGAAACTACCTAGATTGGGTTAACCTGTGCACATGTCTGTGGCAGATTGTCTTGATTATATTAATTGATGTGGAAGTACCCAGTCTACTGTGGTCAGAATCATTCCCTGCCTGTGTTTAGATTCTGAACTGTTATTACAAAGAGTAAAGAACACAAGATGAGCATTATTAGACATGCATGCATTTACTTCTGTCTCAACTCTACCCTGTGGATGTGACAGTTACTTCACACTCTTGCCTTCACTTTCTCACAACAATCGTCCATAACATGAAGCTGTAAATCTAATGAGCCCTTTAAGTAGCCTTTGCCAGGGTATTTTATCACAACAGGAAATGAAACGAGAAAAATTCTCCATTTCTCTATACTTCATATTTTGAGACGGGATCTCTCATTAGACCTACAGCTTGCAGTTTTAGTTAAGATTGCTGGCCATGCAGTCACCAGAATCCACCAATATCAACTCTTCCACCACTGAAGTTATGTGCACCCATTACTGTATCCAAAATTTATGTGGGGTACTGGCCATCTGTTCTCAAGTCCTCATACTTACGGGGAAACAACATTACCCATAGAGCTATTTCTCCAGGTTAATGCATGTTGTTTACAGGAACATATGCTAGAAGAACTTTAGAAGGAAATACTAAAACAAATAGGATATACAGTTATATGGTATTTATAGTCAGAGGAGATGCAAGTCACCATAGCAGAAGAAGGAAAATAGATGACTGTGCATCAACAGCAAGGCAATTGCTTCTGTGAAGGGGAAGAGAAGACTTGAAGGATTTGCATGCACTCACTAATATGTGGATATTAACCTAGAAAACTGGAATACCCAAAACATAATCCACACATCAAATGAGGTACAAGAAGAAAGGAGAAGTGGCCCCTTGTTCTGGAAAGACTCAGTGAAGCAGTGTTCGGCAAAACCAGAACGGGGAAGTGGGAAGGGTTGGGTGGGAGGACAGGGGAAGAGAAAGGGGCTTATGGGACTTTTGGGGAGTGGGGGGCTAGAAAAGGGGAAATCATTTGAAATGTAAATAAAAATTATATTGAATTAAAAAAAAGTATCCTGCTAACAGTAGACTCAACAGCCCAAGATTATAAAATTAGCCCAGTTTTCTATTGCTATAACAAAACACCAGACATTGGGTACTTTGAAGAAAAGAATTTCATTTAGCTAACATTTGAACACCTTAATAATTTTGATGTCCATTGCTATATTGCTTTCCAGAAACTTCCAAAAAATATTTATAAGCCAGCAAGACCAATATAAAAATATCAGTTTTCTCATATTTTGCCAATCTAATAAAAACTTTTTATTCACTATCCATGAATGTATATTTAATTTTGTATTTCTGATGATATTTTAATGATTTTTCAAAGTTTAGAGTATATTAAGAACCATAATTCTTTATCTGTACTGCCTTTCTCCTTCAAACTCCCTGATCCTCTGACTCTTGCAATCTTTGTATTTCCTTGGGCACAAGGTTTCTTGAGCCTTTGGTGAAGGAGTGTTTTTTACATATATATACAGTGACTGGAATTCACAACTCTGTATTATATCTGGAATTACAGAAATTAGGCCTTGCTAGATCAGATTTGATATTACATTATTTTTCTACCTCGTTTCTTTGTAAACTTTGTTTATAAAACTTCTTTCCATTATTAGCAGTAATAAATATTTGATAGTTTCGTTTCTTGTTACTCTGTGCTTTGTTAGTGGGTCATTTTTTTCATGGAGGTGGGTTGCACAGAATCCTATTCATCTTCCCGATTCACTGAGTGGCCACAGACAGAGACAACTCAGTCTCGTGAGAGTTTTCCCATCCTTAAGTGGTATAGAGATCTACCTATAAGCATTGCTGAGATAGTAAATATATTGGAAGCTTAATACACACAGCAAAGTAAATGGTACTGGGTGCTCAAATATCCTAATATTATCTTTGATATGCTATTAAATATAAATAATATTTCATCTCAAATATTTGGTTGCTTATATAAGAATTATTTATTTTAAGTCTTTCTATTTTTGATTCTTCACACTTTTTCAGCAACTAGATCAAGATTTCTATCTGTGCTGCAGAAGAGTCCAAACATAAAGTGCTTTGTGTATATGTGTAGATTGCTCACTTAATCTCAGTTATGCAGCACTCTGAATGAGCCACTGAGCTTTTCAACCAAGTACTTCAAATAATACAGTGTACCAGTCTTATCCAAGGGGCACGGTATCGAAGCAAGGGCCAACCATAAGCTCTGTCTTTTGCCACCACAGTGAATGGATGACTTCATTCCAAGACAATGAGATGAAGGACAGCCCATAGCAGGATGTGTGTATGTGTGTGTGTGTGTGTGTGTGTGTGTGTGTGTGTGTGTGTATGCCTGCATGTGCATGTGTGTCACACAAGGAACTGCAGATGCAGCTGCCCCTATCCGTTCTGCCCACCCAACAGATGGAAGCATCCTATCCAACTCTATATCCTTGCTGTTATATTAAAATACACAAATAACAAAGTCATGGCAGTAGTTTGAGGAAAAACTACTATTCTCCCCAGCAAGTTAACACTGTTCTCAGCCCTTCTTCTCTCATATTGACATATCTTGAGGAATTTTTCAGAAATGGAGGCAAGTCATCGAACCTACCCCAGATAATCCTTTGTATGGATTGTAAGGATTTGTAAGAAATCATGTTCTGGCTCCATAAATTTGTGGAAATTTTAAACATTTTTCTCCAGCTATCTCATTTAATTCTTATTCAATAAACAAGAAAGAAAAAATCTCTACTGAACACTATGAACAAAGGTGTGTAGTAGTTTCACATTTTGCTTCCAACACTAAAATAAAATTAGACTTGAAGCAAATTGAGAGTACCCTATCTTCAGTTGACCTGAGTAAGTGAAAACGTGGATGGAACAGAGTTTGGATTGGAGCTGAATTTGGACAAGTATCATCTAGCTTTCAATGTTTCCATTTCTGTCCACCCATGATTACCATACATTTTCTATTCAGTCCCATAATGCTAGGTAACTTCTGAGCCCTAGCCTCTGACTTAGCCTACTACCATAAATTTTGTCTTAATTCATTAATTCCTGTGTAGATGTCTGACTCTCTTCCAAGTGGCAGAGAGGATTTGGGGCTCTGGAAAGCTCATTAGAGTGCCTTTCCTGGAAGGACCTTTAGCTGTTTAAGACTCACCTGGGGCTCTGGAAACTACAGCCATGAACAAAGCTGACTTGAGTTTTCTCTTGGGTCTCAAAACCCAAGACTGTGTGAGACCCAAGAACTTAACCCTGCCTGAGGAACTGAACTCCTTAGGGACTGAAGAAGACCCTTAAGCTTTTCTACATTATTTCCCAGTTCTTCACTTTGGTAGGTAATGAGAACTCCTGAAAAGTAAAGAAAAATAAATAAATAAAATGACCCTGTATCTTTCTTCTCATTAGGGTATTATGGACAATATTAATTACCTCAGATCTGTCAACAGTCCCATTTCTGATCTAGTTTGTGTCTGGCTGCCCTTCTCACCTGTCTAGATAGGTCTGTTTATATTGCTAGTATATTTTTGACCCTTTATTCATTTATCTTTAAATCCTACCTGACAACAGAGTCAAGGTTACAATAAAGGCACTTGAGTTTTTCCTATTCTCTTCTCTCATGGTCTTCATTTAAAGAAAAGAAAACAATCTTTGAACAGTTCAAACTAATGTGAAAAAGAAAATATTTAACCAAGGAAAATGTAACCATGATCATTATAGTAATCTCTAACAAGGGGATTTTTTACAGTGTGCCCGGTACCATTGTAACTAGTCCACACACATGATCAGATTACTCTTCACAACCACGTTAGAAGGGAAGTACAATTACAGTCCTCAGTTTCCAGAAAAGGAAACTGAAGCACAGAGAAATTGATGAATTGTGTAGGGCCATAAAATGAATCAAGTCACAAAGGCAACCTCACAACTGTCACCAGACATCTGACTCTTACTCCAACACATAGACCATTCCTACAATATCAAGTCATCAATGTCTTGTGTAATCTGCTACTACCAAGAATAATCAAACACTTTTGCTTTTTAATTCCACAATCACTCATGAGTGTACTGTGGTGGAGTCACTCTTAGAGACCAGTGCTGAAAATCTGAGCAGAAATGACTGGAGCAGCAGAAAAGTGTAGAAATCACACTTGTATTTCCATCACAAGACAGCAAAGCAGATGCACTGAAACTAACATGTAAACTGGGCTAAAACTTTGGCTAAGAATGTGACTTATATATAGTATGCTTTCCTAAAATTCTAAAGGACATGGGTTCAAGTCCCAGTGTCAAAAATAACAAAATGTGTTCAAATAACTGTAGTTCAAGCACTGCCTCGTTTATTAAAAAATAGAAAAACTTAAGTCTGCAGAAGTTGTAGACTTATTAACAAATATTGTGTATTAATGAATAATATTTTAAGGAATTGTGTAATAGCCATAATTGTCTCTATTTAATTGCTTTTATCTTTAATTCTAGAGGCTTTGGGCTTAATCTTAGGAGATCTCTTCAACTATTAATATCTTGTGGTTTTGAATAATGAGATCTACCATCCCTTTGATCTCAAATGGCTCTTCAGAAATATTCAAGAGAGAAAGTGAACTAACTAGAGATAGAGAGTAGGACATGACAGATATCACATAGCCTGCCACAAAGTTCTCATTGTCATTGTTTGCTGTGATTGCACACACATCTACAATTATTATCTTCAAGTCTTCATTTAATTTAAACATAGCTCATTCAATAACAAAACATCCAAATGAATGTCTCTGCTGATAGCCAATACGTTTGCCTAAATATCACTGTGAAAGACCTTTTACTACTTCCACTCATTAGAATCCTAACTGTGAAGTATTTAAGACAGCAGTTGCAAAAATCTTAAAAACTTAAAAATTATATCTGGAACTGGAAAGTTGTTTCCTTAATATAGTGCATTTGCTATTTTTCCAGAGGACCCACATTCAGCTCCTAGCATTCATATAAGTGGTTCACAATTACCTATAATTCCAGTTTCAAAGCGATCAATGCCCTCTTCTTGCCTCCTGGAATGCCTGTCCATGTGGCATATACACACAGAGACTAATCTATATCCCATAAGTAAAAATAAAATAAATCTTTAAAAAAGAAACAATTAACTAGATTGAGTCTAAACTAGGACATTTCCTGCTAGAATGAACATGAAAAAATATCCTACACCCTCAATACCAAGACAACTCACATACAATTATAAATTCTATCATCAACTTTAGTCTGTGTAGACATGATGAGTGGTATCATAGCTTTGACTCTTAAACTTAGGAAGAACAATAATTAAAGAGAAATAAATTGGTGCTCTCAATATGCCTAAATTACTGACAAGTACTTGAGAACTATGACTCGGCTGATTGAGATCTTGTGTCCCCTACATGGCTATCATTATTTCTCCAATCACAAGTCCAAATTAGAACAAATCCTAGTCATTGGTACTTAGCATGGAAGAGAACACATATGTCCTAAAGATATGTAAGCTCTGACAAGAAAGACCAGAAAGCCTATGGCCTAGGATAGATGCTCAGAAGCCACCAGGTTTACCTGAGAGGTAACTCAGACATTCAACTCAGGAGTCTATGGGGAAGTGAAAAGGAACTGAAAAGTTCCATATATATGGAAATGCTTGCTTTATAAATTCAATGATAACAAGGAAAAAGGAAAAAGCACGGGACCAGATGGTTTACGTGCAGAATTCTATCAGACCTTCAAAGAAGACCTAACACCAATACTCTTCAAACTATTCCACAAACTAGAAACAGAAGGAACACTACCCAACTCCTTCTACGAAGCCACAACTACACTGATACCAAAACCACACAAAGATCCAACAAAGAAAGAGAACTTCAGACCAATTTCCCTTATGAACATCAATGCAAAAATACTCAATAAAATTCTTGCCAACCGAATCCAAGAACACATAAAAACGATCATCTACCATGATCAAGTAGGCTTTATCCCAGGGATGCAGGGATGGTTCATTTTAGGAAATCCATCAATGCAATTCACTACATAAACAAACTCAAAGAAAAAAACCACATGGTCATTTCATAGGATGCTGAAAAAACATTTGACAAAATTCAGCATCCTTTCATGCTTAAACTCTTGGAAAAAACAGGAATTCAAGGCCCATACCTAAATATAGTAAAAGCAATATACAGCAAACAAGTAGCCAACATCAAACTAAATGGAGAGAAACTTGAAACAATCCCACTAAAATCAGGGACTAGACAAGGCTGCTCCCTCTCTCCTTATCTTTTCAATATTGTACCTGAGGTACTAGCTCGGACAATTAGACAACATAAGGATGTCAAAGGGATACAAATAGGAAACAAAGAAGTCAAACTATCACTATTTGCAGATGATATGATAGTCTAAATAAGTGACACAAAAAACTCCACTAGAGAATTCCTACAGCTGATAACCTCAGCAAAGTGGCAGGCTATAAAATCAACTCAAGCAAATCAGTAGCCTTCCTATACGCAAAGGATAAGCAGGCTGAGAAAAAAATTAGGGAAATGACACCCTTCACAATAGCCACAACAGTATAAAGTACCTTGGTGTGACTCTGACCAAACAAGTGAAAGATCTGTATGACAAGAACTTCAAGACTCTGAAGAATGAAATTGAAGAAGACCTCAGAAAATGGAAAAATCTCCCATGCTCATGGATTGGCAGGATTAATATAGTTACAATGGCCATCTTGCCAAAAGCAATATACAGATTTAGTGCAATACCCATCAAAATCCCAACTCAGTTCTTCATAGAGTTAGAAAAAGCAATTCTCAAATTCATCTGGAATAACAAAAAACCCAGGATAGCTAAAACTATTCTCAACAAAAAAATGAAATTCTGGGAGAATCAGTATCCCAGACCACAAGCAATACTACAGAGCATGTGTGAAAAACTGCATGGTATTGGTACAGTGACAGGCAGGCATATCAATGGAATAGGATTGAAGATCCAGAAATGAACCCACACACCTATGGCCACTTGATCGTCAACAAAGGAGCTTAAAAACATCCAGTGGAAAAAAGATAGCCTTATCAACAAATGGTGCTGGTTCAACTGGAGGTCAGCATGCAGAAGAATGTGAATTTATCCATCCTTATCTCCTTGTACTAAGCCCAACTCCAAATGCATCAAGGACCTCCACATAAAGCCAGACACTCTGAAGCTAATAGAAAAGAAACTGGGGAAGACCCTTGTAGATATTGGTACAGGGGAAAGTTCTTGAACAGAACACCAATAGTTTATGCTCTAAAATCAAGAATTGACAAATGGGACCTCATAAAATTTCAAAGTTTCTATAAGGCAAAGGACACCATCAAAAGGACAAATCGGCAACCAACAAATTGGGAAAAGATCTTCACCAACCCTATGTCAGATAGAGGGCTAGTAACCAATATATACAAAGAACTCAAGAAGTTAGACACCAGAAAGTCAAATAACCCTATTAAAAATGGTGTACAGAGCTAAACAAAGAATTTTCACCTGAAGAACTTCGGATGGCTGAGAAGCAACTTAAAAAATGCTCAACTTCATTAGTCATTAGGGAAATGCAAATCAAAACAACCCTGAGATTTCACCTTACACCAGTCAGAAGGGCTAAGATTAAAAACTCAGGAGACAGCAGGTGTTGGCGAGGATGTGGAAAAAGAGGAACACTCCTCCACTGCTGGTGGGGTTGCAAATTGGTACAACCACTCTGGAAATCAGTCTGGTGGTTCCTCAGAAAACTGGGCAAGTCACTTCCAGAGGATCCTGCTATACCACTCCTGGGCTTATACCCAGAAGATTCCCCAGCAGGTAATAAGCATAAGTGCTCTACTAGGTTCTAGCAGCCCTATTTATAATAGCCAGAACCTGGAAAGAACCCAGGTATCCCTCAATGGAAGAAAGGATGCAAAAAATTTGGTATATATACACAATGGAGTACTATTCAGCCATTAGAAACAATGAATTCATGAAATTCTTAGACAAATGGATGGAGCTGGAGAACATCATACTAAGTGAGGTAACCCAGTCTTAAAAAATTAATCATGTTATGCACTCAGTAATAAGTGGATATTAGCCTAGAAAATTGGAATACCCAAAACATAATCCATACATCAAATGATGTACAAGAAGAATGGAGGAGTGGCCTGGTTCTGAAAAGACTCACTGTAGCAGTATAGGGCAAAACCAGAACAGGGAAGTGGGAAGGGGTAGATGGGAGGACAGGGGGAGGGAAGGGGCTTATGTGACTTTCGGGGAGTAGGGGGCCAGAAACAAGGAAATCATTTGAAACGTAAATAAAAAATATTAAAAAAAAAAAGAAAAATGTATTTATCTTAAAGTTGTGGACTCAGAATGTTGACATGGCTTCTCCTGGGAAAATTCATGTCAGTGGTACACACTTTCAAGTTTCTAGAGAAGCTGCTGGTTAAAGCTGTTTGTTGACAAAATACAGTTCCTCCCAAGTCTGAGGATCTACATTTGCTTGCTGGCTGTGAACTAAGGTTCATTCCTCACTTCTAGTAACTGCTTATATTCCTTTTCTCATGAAATTCTGTCTCGGACTCTCATTTGCTTCTTCAACTGTTTCTTCTTTCTACCTGTTTTACCTAGTCAAGAATATCCCCTTTCTAAGGATTTATATGTATGTATTTTGTTTATCCATGTAATCAACAATAGTCTCTCCTTCATAGTATTTCTTTCCATGTAAGGTGTCTTTGGAGAATCCTATAGCTGTGTAAAAAAAAAAAAAAAAAAAAAAACTTCCTGAAACATGACAGTCTGGATTTATATATTATTAGCTTGCAATTCTAAAAGAAAGGTTTACAGAAAATAATATAGCATCAGTTTTAAGCATATTATGGAAATTTAGACCTTAATATTAATCCTCAGTTCTAAAATATTGTTGATATATAGACAAATAATGTTTATTTTAAATTAAAACAAACTTCAGAAAAAAATTAAGGAACAAAGGTGAAGAACAATAACAGAACAATACTAAAAAAATTATAGCTACAAATTCCAGTTATACTGATAATTTTGTGAAGCTGCAGTGGACTAAAAGCAATTCAAAGGCACAAGTTATCAATTTAAAAGATAAAGTAAATATGGTTTATGCAAGTTAAGGTGAATATGATGAGGAGCAAAAGAACTGGATATAAGACATAGCATGCAGACATAATAACAAACATGACAATGTTGGATTGGTTGCTTAGACTATTAAAATCATGTGTAAAGAATATAAGCATTCCCAACAGAAGTGGTGAGACACAAGCAGCAGTACAGGATAGGAAATGCCTAGAACTTCAAATCCAGAGAAATGGAAAAGAATTAGGAGTTTCCAAGTTCCCTGAAGAGAAGAAAGTCTTCAGAGTTGTCTGCCAAGAAGGACAAATGAAATGATTTGGAATTAGATACCAATGGGTATATAATTATCTGTCTACTAAAGCTCTCCAAACTGAACATTTTAAAATACACACATTATCACTTATAAATTGCCATAAAGTATACTTAATTATAAAGGATCATCTATAATAATATTATACTCATACAAAAATGTTATATTTGCAAATATACATTTTTCTAACAGATAGATCTTTATAGTAAATAAGAAAAATACAGCTTTTGAGAAAGAAGTTGAAAGCTTCAGAATCATAATGTTAATTTATTCATTCACTTGATGGAACAATTGGACAAACATACAAATAACAATATAATGGCTGAACAATACTAGTCTCAGGGTAATTAACACAGGAAAAAGATGACACGAGCTAGTAGATAGATAACAGATGAATGATAGATAGATAGGTAGGTAGATAGATAGATAGATAGATAGATAGATAGATAGATAGATAGATAAATAGATAGATAGATAGATGGATAGATAGATAGTAGATAGATAGATAGACAGAGAGACAGATAGACAGATAGATACACAGATATATACACAGATACATACATACGTGCATGATATAGACAACAAAAGAGCAAGGGGCTGAGAAAAGATAGATGGAAATAATTGTATTTAAGAGCAGAATGATAATCTTTTCAACATCCAAAATACTTTTGCTAGGATAGATAATATGATATGGAGTGAAACATATCTCAACATATTTAAAATACTGAAGTAGCACATATTGGACTTTCAGTGACATTAAATTGAAAACAAGTGTTATAATTCAGAAAAACATTAATATGTGGAAACTATAGAGCCTAATTTCTAGTAATACATAAGATAAAGAATATAGCCCAAGAGAAATTATGGTGCATTCTGAACTAAATGACAATTAAAAACAGAATTTAAGTTTAAAAAATATAGCCAAAACAATGATTGAAGATAATTTTATGTCACTGCCTAAGCTAGAAATTAAAATTTAATTTTTTTAATTCCCATATTATAAAGATAATCAAATAAACTTAATCAAAGCAGAAAAATGTATACACAATGATTAATAAAATCAATTATAGGTCAAATGTATGTTAAATTAATATGAAAGATTTGAAAGAAGGAACATCACTATAGATTCTGCATCTAGTGAAAGAATAATAGCACCATCTTAGCATCAACTTGCTGACAAGGTATCAGTCCCCTTTATCTGCACAGTCAATTGCTGGAGGTCACAGCAGTCTGAAAATAAATGGAAATGTCTGGTAAGGCCACGAGTCATAAGCTGTCAATAACTCTGATTACAGTATCTTTCATTATTTTGCTTTATTCTCAGTCATTGCTAATCTCTTAGTTGCTCTAATTAATAAAGTGAAAATTATCTCATATATGTGAGAAAAAATCCTATTGTTATACATGTTTTGTTGCTATCTGGTTTTAGACTTGGCCATAGATTTTACAATTAGTTCCCCAAAGATATACAGAGGATGGTTACTTACTGTATAACATTCTACATAAAATGAACAAACTTCTTGCAGTTAGAAAGTGACAGATTTAACCCACGGGAGAAAAACCTTAAAACTGGAACCCTCTATGTCAATCAAAATTTGAATTTGTAATTTTAAAATCTGCCCACAGAGAAAACTCTATGAGTGAATTGTTCCATTAGGGACTTCGATCACACATTTAGGAAAAAACCTCCTACCAATTCTATGTATATAATATTTCAGAGAATAATAGAAGACAGAAGGCTTCCAAAACCCTCCAGCTAGATGTCAGTCTTGGAAATGTAAAGATGTCTATCCAAATTTAGTCAAAAACCTCACAGGCAGACGAACTCTAAGTCCACATCTGTTCTGAAAGGTGAGTGAGACAAGCCCAACCCAGGAAGAAGACCTCATGTTTTCACTCTTAGAGTGATCTTGACCTATGGGTTCACATAAAGATAAACCACTGTAAGTGTGGGTAAAGTCCAAACACTTAGAAAGGAGAGCCAGAAAGGGCAACGAGAGGAAGAGCAGACCATAGGAAAAGGACTTGTCAGTCATGGGAGAGGACACAAAGCTCACACACACACACACACACACAATTTTCGCGGCTGCTGCATGAGTTCAACCTTCTGTGTGTTTAAGGAGTAAGAACCATTTTTATGTTCATAAGTAATACAAACTGTGATATTCACTTGAGTAAGAAATTGTAAAAGCTGGGTTTTCTTTTTTTGTTGAAATCCATTTACCACTAATGCAGTAGGAATCACACATGCTTAGTTAATGAATATATGTGTCACATTAACCTACTTAGAAGAGGTGATTAAAAAAAATTCTTCTACAGAGGGAGGGAAGGTTGTAATAACTGAAAGTTTTCTCTTTTCTCTTCTGTTTAAAACTTTATCAAATCAGTTTATTGGAGGACTGTGGAACATGTAAATTGGACTGCTATACATAAAATAAAGGATGGTATTTTAGGAAAAGATGAATACAAAGCATATATATACAAAAAACAAGCTGTGCCATGGCATTGGGGATCCCTGCAGCCAGAGTCAGAGTCAGCCAGCTGCAAGGTGCTTTTATACCCTCTCCCTCTCCCTCTCCCTCTCCCTCTCCCTCTCCCTCTCCCTCTCCCTCTCCCTCTCCCTCCCTCTCCCTCTTTCCTTCTCTCTCCTTCTCTCTCTCTCTCTCTCTCTCTCTCTCTCTCTCTCTCTCTCTCTCTCTCTCTCTCTCTCTCTCTCTCCCTCCCTCTCTCTCCCTCTGTGTGTCTTCCCACAACTTCTCATTAATATTGCACTAAGTTCCCTGACTACGTTAATGAGGCCAGAACACTTAACATAAAAATCAAAAAGAATAAAATTAAACCATACATAGAAGGCATGGTGATAGTCACAGCAAACCTGAAGAAGTCAATAAAAAGTTGGCTAGAAGTAATGAATAACAAGTAATGGCTCAGGATATAAAGTTAATAGAGCAAGATTGTAGTTTAATACAGTATAGATGACAACATAGGAAATAAACTTCAAAAAAAGAACCAGTATAATTTCATTTTGAAATGCATCATAATAAACTGAACAAAGGATGTATGGGAATCAAACACAGAAAATTATTAAATGCAGGAAACTTAAGGAAACAGAAGATTGACTAATGAACAGAGATGGACCATGTTCATAAAGCAGAAGATTAATATTAATCAAAACCAATTCTTCACAAGTATGTAATTAGATTTCTGCCAAGGTGAATAATAATACAAAAGGATTTGTTGAAGAAATAATATAGACTTTTAAAAATAAAAATTAAAAGAAAATTAGGATGGCTGAAAACAAATATACAGCTGCTGGGTGGAGCCCCATAGACATCAGTAATGCTAGACTCCTGTCTGCAAGCATTACAGAGTATTATTAATAGTGCCCATGGCTGCCAGGGGAGAGCTGGTCTCCAGGGAGTGCTCGGACTCCTAGGCTTGGAGATAAGATCTCCATTTTTCTCTCTGGTGACTGTCAAAGGCAGGTCCAGGCAGGTCCACATAGGGCACAAGAACAGTGGAGCAGATGGCACAGGATCCTTCTAGTCACCATCTGCACCCGGGAGCTAGGGTTGCCCACATCTCTCCATGAACATGGCCTGCCAAGGGAGAGTTGGCCTCCCAGGAGTACTGAAACAGACTTAAAGGCCCAAAGGAGGAAAAAACTCCAGCCAGATACAGCAAGACCAACTAACACCAGAGATAACCAGATAGCAAACGCAAGCGCAAGAACCTTACCAACAGAAACCAAGGATACATGGCATGAGTATATCCCAGTTCTCCCACAACAGCAAATCCTGTATACCCCTACAAACTGGAAAAGCAAGACTCTGATTTAAAATTGAATCTCATAATGCTGATAGAGGACTTCAAGAAGGACATAAATAACTCCCTTAATGAAATACAGGAGAACACAGGTAAAAAGGTAGAAACCCTTAAAGAGGAAACATAAAAATTCCTTAAAGAATTACAGGAAAACACAACCAAACAGGTGAAGGAATAGAACAAAACCATCCAGGATCTAAAAGTGGAAGTAGAAACATCACCAACAGAATACAAGACATAAAAGAGAGAATCTCAAGTTCAGAAGATACCATAGAAAACATTGACACAATAGTCAAAGAAAATGCAAAATACAAAAAGCTCTTAACCAAAAGCATCTAGGAAATCAAGGAAACAAAGAGAAGACCAAATCAAAGGATAATAGGTATAGAAGAGAAAAAAGATTACCAACTTAAAGGGCCAGTAAATATCTTCAATAAAATTATAGAAGAAAACTTCCCTAACCTTAAGAAAGAGATGCCTATGAACATACAAGAAGCCTCCAGGACTCCAAATAAATTGGACCAGAAAAGAAATTACTTCTGTCAGTCACATAATAATTAAAATACCAAATTCATAAAACAAAGAAAGAATACTAAAAGCTGAAAGGGAAAAAAGTCAAATAACAAATGAAGTCAGACCTATCAGAACTAAACCAGACTTCTCAAAAGGGACAATAAAAGCCAGAAGATCCTGGGCAGATGTTATACAGACCCTAAGAGAGCACAAATGCTAACACAGACTACTATCCCCAGTAAAACTCACAATTACTATAGATAGAGAAAACAAGTTATTCCATAATAAAACCAAATTTATACAATATCTTTCCATAAATCCAGACCTACAAAAGATAATAAATGAAAATTCCAACAAAATAAGGGAAACTACACCCTAGAAAAAGCAAGAAAATATTCTTCTTTTAAGAAACCAAAAATAAGATAGCCACAGAAACATAATTCCACCTCTAATAACAAAAATAACAGGAAGCGACAATAACTATTCCTTAATATCTCTTAATATCAATGGACTCAATTTCCCCCCAAAAAAGACATACACTAATGGACTGGATACATAAACAGGACCCAATATTTTGTTGCAAACAGGAAACCCACCTCAGTGTCAAAGACAGACACTACCTCAGAGTAAGAGGCTGAAAAACAATATTCCAAGCAAATGTTCAAAGAAACAAGCTGGAGTAGCCATCCTAATATCAAATAAAATCGACTTCCAAACTAATCAACAATGAAAAGATAGAGCACTTCATACTCATCAAAGGAAAAATCTACCAAGAAGAACTCTCAGTTCTGAACATCTATTGCCAAACACAAGAGCACCAACATTCATAAAAGAAATTTTACTAAAGCTTGAAGGACACATTGCACCTCACACAATAATAGTGGGAGTCTGCAACACCCCAAACTCATCAACGGACATATCATGGAAACAGAAACTAGACAGAGATACAGTGTAATTAGCAGAAGTTATGAACCAGATGGATTTAACACATATCTATAGAACATTCCATCCTAAACCAAAGGAATATAACTTCTTCTCAGCACGTCATGGTACTTTCTCCAAAATCGACCATATAACTGGTCACAAAACAGGGCTCAACAGATATAAGAAGATTGAATAATCCCATGCACCCTCTCAGATCACCACAGACTAAAGCTGGTCTTCAATAACAACAAAAATAATAGAAACCCCCACATAATATGTAGAAACTGAACAACACTCTACTCAATGACAACTTGGTCAAGGAAGAAGTAAAGAAATAAATTAAAGACTTTTCAGAATTTAATGGAAATGAAGCCACAACATACGCAAACTTATGGGACACAATGAAAGCAGTGCTAAGAGGAAAACTCATAGCTCTGAGTGCTTCCAAAAAGAAACTGGAGAGAGAATACACTAGGAGCTTGACAGCACATTTGAAGGCTGGAGAACAAAAAGAAGCAAACACACCCAAGAGGAGTAGATCCTGCTTGTTGGCAGGAAATCAACAAGCTCCGGCCAAAATCAACCAAGTAGAAACAAAAAGAACTATACAAAGATTCAATCAAACCATGAACTGGTTCTTTGAGAAAACCAAAAAGAAACCTTAGCCAAATTAACCAGAAGGCAAAGAGACAGTATTGAAATCAACAAAATTAGAAATGAATGGCAGACATTAAAACAGAAAATGAGGAAATCCAAAAAAAATCATCAGATCCTACTACAAAAGCCTATACTCAACAAGACTGGAAAATTTGGATGACATAGACAATTTTCTAGACAGATACCAGATACCAATGTTAAATCATGTTCAGATAAACAATCTAAAGAGTCCCATAACCCCCAAAAGAAAGAGAAGCAGTCCTTAATAGTCTTCCAACCAAAAAAAAAAAAGCTCAGAACCAGATGGGTTTAGTGCAGATTTCTATCAGACCTTCGAAGAACACCTAATACCAATACTCTTCAAATTATTCCACAAACTAGAAATGGAAGGAACACTACCCAATTTGTTCTATGAAGCCACAATTATGCTCATACCTAAACCACACAAAAACCAACAAAGAAAGAGAACTCCCCACCAATTTCCATTATGAATATTGATGCAAAAATATTCAATAAAATTATCACAAACCAAATCCATGAACTCATAAAAATGTTCATTCACCATGATCAAGTAGGCTTCATCCAAGGGATATGGGAATGGTTCAAAATATGAAAATCCATCAACTTAATTCACTATATAAACAAAATCAAGGAAAAGAAACCACATGATCATTTCATCAGATGCTGAGAAAGCATTTGAAAAAAATCCAAGACCCCTTCATGATAAAAGTCCTGGAAAGATCAGGAATTCAAGTCCCATACCTAAACATAGTAAAAGCAATATACAGCAATTAAGTTGCCAACATGAAACTAAATAGAGAGATACTTGATGTTATCCCACTAAAACCAGGGACTAGACAAGGCTGTTCGCTCTCTTCCTACCTGTTCATTATAGTACTCAAAGTCATAGCCAGAGCAATTAGACAACAAAAGGAGATCAAATGGATACCAATTAGAAAGTAAAAAGTCAAAATACCAATATTTGCAGATGATATACTTAGGTGACCCCAAAAATTCGACCAGAGAATTCCTAAACCTGATAAACAACTTCAGCAAAGTGGCCAGATATAACATTAACTCAAGCAAATCAGTAGGTTTTTGTATGCCCAAAGATTAAACAGGCTGAGAAAGAAATTAGGGAAATGACACCCTTCTCAATAGCCACAAACAATACAAAATATCTTGGTGTGACTCTAACCAAAGAAGTAAAAGATCTCTTTGACAATATCTTCAAGTGTCTGAAGAAAGAAATTGAAGAAGACCTCAGAAGATAGGAAAATCTTCCATGCTCGTGGATTGGCAGGATTTATATAGTAAAAATGGCCATCTTTTACAAAAAGCAGTATACAGAGGCAATGCAATCCCCATCAAAATCCCAACTCAATTTTTCATTGAGTTAGAAAGAACAATTCTCAAATTCGTCTGGAAAAACAAAAAACCCAGGATAGCTACAACTATTCTCAACTGTAAAAAAAAAAAAAAAAAAAAAAAAAAAAACTTCTGGGGAAATCAGTATCCCAGACCTCAAACAGTGCTACAGAGCAATAGTGTTAAAAAACCAAACAAACAAACAAAAAACTGCATGGTATTAGTACAGTGACAGGGAGATAGATCAATGGAATAGGATTGAAGACCCAGAAATGAACCCGCACACCTATGTTCACTTGATCTTTGACAAAGGAGCTAAAATTATCCAGTGGAAAAATGACAGTATTTTCAACAAATGGTTCAACTGGCAGTTAGCATGTAGAAGAATACAAACCAATCCATTCTTATCTCCTTGTACAAAGCTCAAGTCCAAGTGGATCAATGACCTCCACATAAAACTAGATATACTGGATCTAATAGAAAAGATAGTGGGGAAGAGCCTCTAACACATTGGCACAGGAGAAATTTTTCTGAACAGAACACCAATAGCTTATACTTTCTAAGATCAAGAATTGACAAATGGGAGCTCAAAAAATTACAAAGCTTCTGTAAGGCAAAGGACACTGTCAATAGGACAAAACAGCAACCAACAAATTGGGAAAAGATATTTACCAACCCTACATTTGATAGAGGGTTATTATCCAATATATACCAAGAATTCAAGAAGGTAGACTCCAGAGAACCAAATAACCCTAATAAAAATGGGGTACAGAGCTAAACAAAGAATTCTCAACTGAGGAATACTGAATAGCTGAGTTGAATATTCTAAAGAAATATTCAACATCCTTAGTCATCAGGTAAATGCAAATCAAAACAACCTGATATTCCACCTCACACCAGTCAGAATGGCTAAGATCAAAAACTCAGGTGACAGCAGATTCTGGAGAGGATGTGGAGAAAGAGGGACACTCCTTCACTGCAAACTGGTACAACCACTCTGGAAATCAGTTTCACAGTTCCTCAGAAAATTGGACCCAAGGACCCAACTATACCACTCCTGGGCATATTTCCAGAAGATTCTCCAACACTTGATATGGACACATGCTCCATTATGTTCCTATCAGCCTTATTTATAATAGCCAGAACCTGGAAAGAACCCAGATGTTGTCAACAGAGGAATGGATACAGAAAATATGGTACATTTACACAATGGAGTACTACTCAGCTATTAAAAACAATGGCTTTTGGAAATTGTTAGGCAAATGGATGGAACTAGAAAATATCATCCTGGTGAGGTAACCCAAACACAAAAGAACACACACGATATGCAAACATTGATTAGTTGATATTAGCCCAGAAGCTTGGAATACCCAAGTTACAATTCACAGACCACATGATGCTCAAGAAGAAGGAAGACCTTCTTACACAGAGACTACTAGACTACTGATACATTTGAGCTCATCCAAATCACAATGTTTACTCTTCTAAAAACTGGTAAAGATAACATAACTTGGGTCTGGCAAATAAGAGACTGAATTTCCACCACATGTATCGTTAGACATTCCTTACTGTTCCATATGGACTCTGGATTGATCCTGAGGTAAAACTCTCTAGTAGAAACATTCACACATATCATTATATGTATGTGAAAATCATGAAACTTTCTAAAATACACAAAATGTCAACAATTGCTAAAATGAGCTTAAACAAAACTAAAGTACTAAGCAGAAAATTTTTTAAACAGATACGTTTTTCTCAACATATTTTTTTATTTACCTTTCAAATGATTTCCCCTTTTCTGGTCCCCCACTCCCCAAAAGTCACATAAGCCCCCTTCCCTCCCCCTGTTCTCCCACCCACCCATTCCCACTTCCCTGTTCTGGTTTTGCCTTATACTGCTTCATTGAGTCTTTCCAGAACCAGGGGCCACTCCTCCGTTCTTCTTGTACCTCATTTGATGTGTGGATTATGTTTTGGGTATTCCAGTTTTCTAGGTTAATATCCACTTATTAGTGAGTGCATACCATGACTGATATTTTGAGACTGGGTTACCTCACTTAGTATGATGTTCTCCAGGCTCCATCCATTTGCCTTAGAATTTCATGAATTCATTGTTTCTAATGGCTGAATAGTACTCCATTGTGTATATATACCAAATTTTTTGCATCCATTCTTCTGTTGAAGGATACCTGGGTTCTTTCCAGCTTCTGGCTATTATAAATAGGGCTGCTATGAACATAGTAGAGCATATAAAACATATTTTAAGAGGGCAAGTAATACACATGAGATAATATTAATGTGAAGAATTCACAGATGAGAAGTAGGCTTGTCAGGAAACTTGTGCCTCAGTCCTAATTTTATAGTTGAATGTATGCACTTGAGTCCCTCTACCAAAATACAAAGGTAGACCTAGAAGCCACTTCTGTTATTTTAACATTCACAATAAAAAATTCTCCAGTGTTTTAATCAGTAGTCAGTGTTGGCCAGTTCTAATGACACACAGTTCCTAGGGCTAAGGAAACCATGTAACAAACAGAATCAAAGGGCCAGATCTAAAGTCAGGTCCATGGTGGTCTTGATCACCCTTGGCAGCTGAGCTATTTAGACCCTGCTGGGGCACCGTCTGTCACAGCTGTGTGAAGTCAGAGGAAAAGAAGTAGGAAATGTTCACCAGCTGTAGTAGGTCATTTTTCACCAGCTGCAGATGGCTCAGTGGAAGGAAAAATAAAAGTAGGGGTCCTTAGTGACTGGGAAATCATCCCAAATGCTTGGGAGATGGATGAGCTCTCCATGTAACCTGGGAGCCAGGCCTGGAGAGTCACTTTGGGGAGAGTCCAGGCTTCTCTAAGCTTTCTGACATTCTCCCCACAGGCCTGTGGTGTGTACTACTACAAAGCGTCACAACTCCGGGATACTCAATATGTAATGATTAATGAGACAAGACAGGAGCTCAGACTTACTTCCTCTCCTAGAAGTCCCTACAAAATAACAGTGTGTGTCTGGCCCACTCTCGGTGCCCTATAGACTCTTGCCAAAATAGATTACACTGAACAGTCATGTAAGTCCACATTAATGGTTTTTGGTTGGTTGGTTGGTTGGTTGGTTAGTTGGTTGGTTGGTTGGCTGGCTGGTTGGCTGGCTGGTTGGCTGGCAGGTTGGATGGCTGGTTGGGCTGGCTGGTTGGTTGGTTGGTTAGTTGGTTTGGTTTTCTGTAGTTGTGTTTTTACTTCTCTAAAGTATTTCACAGTGGCAGAATACATAAAACAGCAAAGGCTAGGCCTTATTCAATATTAGCAATTCTATTGTTTCAATCCCCCTTCTATTGCTACAAATTCCTGTTTTAATTTTGAGCAAAAAATCCCATAGAGCTCTTGTTCTTGCAAGACAGCTAGGGTGATGGAATGGTCTAGGATTAAGAATACAGTTGGGCTTTAGTAAGACAATTAAATGGTTAGACGTATTTGGACATTCAGATAATATTTCTTTCTGCTTCAACCAAAGGAACCTCTTCCATATAAGTTAAAACTTGCCTTTGGAAAAAGCTCTCACATCTCTCATCCATAACTCAGTTTGCTGATCAGGGCTTGCAGACAGGAATCCAACATAACTACCCTCTGAGAGGCTCCACCCCGCAGCCAATGGAAAGAGATGTAGAGACTCACACTCTAACATTAGATGGAGCTCAGACAGTCTAATAGAAGAGTTGGGAGAAAGATTGAGGGACCCGAGGAGGACAGGGACTCCACAAGAAGACCAACAAACCTAGATCCTTGTGTTCTCCCAGAGACTGAATCACCAACCAAAGAGCGAGCTCAGGCTGCACCTAGGGCCCCTGCACATATACAGCAGATGTGCAGCTTGGTCTTCCTGCTGGTCTTCCAAACACCTAGAACAGGAACTGTCCCTGAGCCTGTTGCCTACCTACCTGCTAGCCTATGGATCCTGAACCCCTAAATGGACAGCCTTGTCTGGCCTCAATGAGAAAGAATATGCCTAATCCCACAGCAACTTGATATGTGGGAGGGGGATAGAGGAGGAAGGGAGGGTTGACACCTGGAGGGGGCTTCCCCTACTAAGGAAAATGAGAGGAGGATTTGCATGAGGAGGTACTAGGAGGAGAGGAAGGGCTGATACTGAGTTGTAAAGTGAATAAATAAATAATAAATAATAAATTTTAAAAATGAAGAAGTTATAACTCTATAGCTTTGCTGTAAAGCTTAGCTGCAAAAACAATTTTGAAACTGGGGGAGACCCTGAAGAGGTTCTTTGTTATATCAGAACGTGTATCTTCTATAAGTAAAATCGGTCTTGTCATTGGTGGGATTGTTTCATTTTATGTACTTCCCGTTCTACTTCTTTTGACTCCTCACACATCTGATTTACTGTATTAGCACTTTTCTGGGTAAAATATGAATTGGATCCTAATGACTTAATGGAGTTACTGCCAGGGAGTGATTAACTACTCAGGAAGAGGCAAACAGAAGGTGTCATCAAGTACATTGGTGCAAGCAAAGAGTTAATGCATTTCCAAAGATTGCCTCCCCATAGGAGAATAGCCCTAGCTTTGAAGGAGGAAAAAAAAATCCAGGTGTGCCTGAAGGGAAATGCCAAAAGTGGCTGCTTTTAGGAGATATCGAACTCCTGACTTTAAATGATTTAAATGCAATCCCTGTGTGTAGCTGCTAAACCAAAGCACCTCACCCCAGGGAAGAGATGAGAAATTTTGAGGGCGATTGAGCACTGAGAATTCTCATCGTGGCTTAGTGAAAAGTGACTTAGCACATGTGTTTCCATAATTACGAAGCGTCAGAGCGCTCACTGGCTCTGAAACAGAGTCACCAGTGTGACAACTCTTGTGCCAGTATATGAGGTAATCAGATGAGGCGGGATTGAACACCCTCTGCCTCTGCAATCTGCTAATGCTCAAGGCAACCTTTCCTCTGGGAATGCTTGTCTGAGGTGGGCATTCATGCTAAGATTATTCATTGCGTTTTTTAACTAATGGGGGAAGAAGCGCGAGGTGAATGCTTATTGGGTAACTACCATTCCTACAGCACTTACTAAGGGATCTGGGGTTTGACATATGCTTCTTAAACAGAGAAAGAAGATCTAGGAATGCAAATTCTCCTCTAGTTCTGTGCAGGTCAAATAGACAACCCTGCTAGACTTTAGACAGCTTGATAACTCTTACAAAACCTGCCCTTCTCCTAGACACTAGCAAGTCTTTGGCTATCCCTTCCCCACTCTGTGCTATGCGTGTTCCATGGGAGTCCTCAGCTCTTAGGGCCACAGTTTCTCTTGCCTCTCTAATCTCATATGAGCACATGGGATTAGGCACTCCAGATTCTCTTGCTATGTTCTCTTTAACCTAATAACACGATGGTCTGTCATTTTCAATGTCTATAACTGTAGAAGGCTCATTTCATTGCTACCAGATTTCATTCCATGACTATTCCACAATGTACCCATTATACTCTTGATGGGATTTGGGTTAGAACTATTAACAGTGTATGTACATTTTCAGACATATCTTTGGGGACAAATCTACATGGCATTTAGATACACATACTTGTTGATGAGCTTGGAGGTTCTGGTTGACTAGGGGCCTACATGGCTAAGATCATATACATGGGTAAATTCATTATACAACCAATATGAAAGAGATTTATAAAAGTTAAGCTCTATTTAGAGTCATAACTTCAGACACAGAGCCTAGGAGACTAAGAGGGATCTGACATGAAATTTTCCTCTGACTGAAGACTAGCTCTGAGGATACTAAAATGTCAGAGAACTCTTATCGTGGAATACCACCAACATGGCTCCCTAAACATGACCTGAACAAGCATGATGATACCAATCAGCATGCTAATGTGAGGAGGGAAAAGTTCAGGATTTCTCAAACCTATGTAAAAATACAAGCACCACAGGATGCTAAATGTGGTGGAAATAGAGAGTGCCAATTGGTTATTCTTACCAAACAGTCCACACTGAAACATGTATACACAGTACATGCAAATAGCATTACATAGAGATGCAAATAACATTACATGTACAGATCAGAGTACATTTTTATATTTAGAATATTTTGTACTTTAGTGTGTGTGAATAGACATATCTGTGTATATATTATATAATAATGCTGCATAAATTATATATTCATATATGTATTTTATGTATAATTAAATTATTTAATAATTCATTTGTTTATTAATATATATTTTAAAGGGATGTGGATTTGAGAGACTTGGAGTACATGGGAGCATTTAGGGTAAGGAAAGGGAAGGGAAAATAATGTATTAATATTATAATCTCAAAAAATAAATGTTTTCATAAAATGAGATCAATCAATAACTCTTTGAAATCTGTCTTGCCATGAACTATGCTAGGCCTACAAACAGGAAACTTCTAAACGGTAACCAAGAGCTTATGAAGCTTGTCATTTGTTCACTGCAAGCATCTGGTTTTTATTGAGTATCTGCTTCGTGTGGTGGCTGTGCTGATGTCCTGTCCTCCTGTCCTCCTGTCCTCCTCTGTGGAAGAGACAGTTCTGATAAAAAATAAGAATCACAAAAGTGTGATGGTTTAGAACTGAGTAGAGATAATATACTTGAAAACCATTGATTAAATAGACAGTACAAACACAGGGCAGAAAAGAAATGTATTTAGTGTCTCCAGAGTACTACAGAATCCAGGTCTCCTGGTTCACAATTCAAAGAACATTTGCTGAGGGAGAAGACAAGGACCAGGAAAGAAAACCTGCATTTTCCTATAATTAATTCCAGAGAAGGTTCCATTTTCTCTCTTCTATGAATCATGATTCAGAGGCTGATTTGGGGGCAGGGATTGGGGGAGCTGACCAACACTCAAGGTTTTCCTTTCCTTACCCACAACTGTGCCCCCTACATATTCTGCACCTCCCTTCCCCAAGTACTTATCTCACTTACAGGGGGTGCTTAAGAGACTCAATTTAATTCTTCTAAAATAGCCATTTTTTAAGGCTTCAGAAATCAATCCCTGCATTCTCAGCCTCAGTGTCCATATTGCTATTGCCACAGTGTCATTGAACAAACCAGGACAGTAAATGAATGACACACCATGATGTACCTTGTCCAGAACAAGCCCAGAGTTGCCAGCATCGGAGAGTTACACAGTCACCTTGGCCTCGTTAGAGCTCAGTCTGTACATTTTTATACTTTTCTCAAAAAAAAAAACTTTTGAACAGTTCCAAGTCAATGCTTTTAGAAGACACTTTGACCTATTTTCTTTTTCAAGGAAAAGAAAATAGTACAACTCCATTTTCTTCCAAGATTTCATGAGTGCTTTTGAGTCTCTCCTAAAAACTGGATGGTTTGGTAGGTGATGGTAGAAAAGGTATCCAGTTTGAGAGGAGAATATATTGCAGGAACCAAGGATACAAATGTATAAATCACATGTGGGTTAAGGTGACTACTATTTATAGTATATATATAAAGTACTTAGTAGTAAGTGCTTTAAAATCTATTTCTCTTTTTATCTACCTATGGTTCTTCTATCGCTATGTTGATTATCTACCTAGCTTTCCATAATCCTTCTTCCCATATTTATTTTTTGCATGGACTGATTTGTGGAAAAATGTATTAATTCAACACTCAGAATAAAACAGCATCACTATATACATGATTATGCAGAAACCATGTTGTGCCTTGTTCAATGACAGATCCATTCCTAGCAGAATGTACAAGTTCAGCTCCTTGATGACAGACTGCCACATTCATAATTCACTTCTTGAATAACCACATATTTCTTATACATATAACATCCTCTCTTTCCCTATCATGTTTTTATAAAGTGTGGGGTTTCAAAATGGCACGAGACAGTCTCTTAATCCCTGTGTCAGAGTGTGATGACCTACTGTCTTACAGACTCAAAGCAGTCAATCACAGATGAATAAATGGCATAGTTGGATAGCCATTTTAGCTCTGGGTTAAACCACAGAATTGGAAATCACTGGAACACAGATCATCTTGCTGTGAAAGTATTCAATCCCGACTCAACCTACGGCAAAGTTAAATTAGTAGAATGTTTATCTTTCAAAGTGTTCAATTGGAATGTTCAAATTTTGATGCATTTTAGTTGGGTACTAATTAGCAACTAGCTGACTGCTAAATGGACTGTCACCTTTCCTTTTGACAACTCACTAAAAATTATCCTCTCTGTGTTATTTGAACACTGGGGAAATGGGTTGGGAGGGCTGAAACTAAAGATGGGATTTCATTTGGTGCATTTATAGAGAATTTTTAGTATGCTGCTGATATTTAAGGACTTCAGTAAATGTAAAAGAGGGGAAAAGGTTGGGAATGACAGACAGTGAGTTCTGCTCAGCAGGCGTTGACTACATAGTCAAAGTATAAATGGATCTCATTCCTTTTAAATGTTAATAAGCTTCTGCACTAGAAGGGATTTCATATGTAGTTGCTATAATATCAGATATTGGCCTGTTCTATCGTTCCTAAGGTATATCTGATGTTTGATTGCAGCTAAGGTTAGGTAACAAGAAAACCAAATCCAAAAGATGTGTTTAAATATTACCACCAAAAAAAAATGTTATCCTTGGGAAGTAAATAGAAAATATTATGTCCTTTACAAAATCTTTTCTTCGTGTATTTTCATATAGAATTGAATTTTCCTCAGACATGGCAATATTTATCTTATTGATAAAAATTGCATGAAAGGTGAGAATGAGCAAGCCAGAGGTGAGCAGGCCCTCTCCTGAACTGTTCTTACACACAATGGTTTTTCTAAGTGTAACTATGGCATTTCAGGTTTGGCTCTCAAAGTTTCACTCTCTTCTGACTGCTTAAGTAAGCAGGAAATGTCAAAAGAACAAAGCATTGTGATATGTGGTGGACCTAAGAAAAACAAAATAGTATTTATTTTGGCTTCTAAAAATAGTCAAACCTATTTTGACAGAGTTCGTCAGTCTTAGAACTATAACAACCTACAATTGACTCATCGTACTCTTGCTGTACTTACTATGTGTTGGGGGAAGATCTAGATGTAAAAAGTGTTCTGGAGCATTTGAAAAGAGATTTGGAAATCTTTCAAATCCTATGGGGTAAAATAAATTAAGCTTGTTCACAGCTCAATTCACTCTAAGCCCTAACACCACCTGCCTTCATGTCCCATGTCCTTTCAGTCCAAATGTTATGCTCCTAGAATTGGACTATTATAATATTTCCTGAAACTCTCTGTAATTCCTCTCTGAGACCACAGTCTGGGATGAAAGAAAGGACTTTTTCTTGGAAGAAGTAGCTATTTTTATATTTTTGTCTGAATAAGATGCATATCCTGAGTTATACAGTGGAGATTTAAAAGTCAGTTAATGACCCCAAAGAGGGGAGGAATATGGCCAATCTGCAAAGGGATGATGAAAAGGAGGGCATGGGTCTCCAGTTAGCTCAGCCTTATCAGTTATAGCCATGGGAAATGTACAAAATCCAGGACCAGAAGAAATAATTGATAAGCAGGAGCTATCTCTAAATAGCAGGGTCAACTGCATCTTGAATTTGAGAGCGCCAAGAAAGATTACATCTAACATTGACACCATGCTCTGTGTCACACATCTATTCTGGCCTTACCAAAGATTACAAAAAAAGCATCCATTGAAGTTATAGCATGAGAATATTCATAAAAAATATTCAGCATAGCGTCTTGTGTAACAACAAAAGCTTAAGACTCTCTGTGTATAAACCGTCAGGAGAACTGATGAAGAATTGTGATGCATAAATACAATGAAAGGGCACACATGAATAATCAAACATTCTGTGCCATGGGATAGCTGCCCATGAAAGGTGAAATTGTAAAATATAACAAGGACATTGTAAACTCAGAATAGAAAGTGTTGATTAGAGGGAAGAAAGGAAGTGTGCAACATGGTGACCTTCAACACTACTGGTGTCAGATTGTCTCTTACACCCATGGGGGAAGAGACACTTGGTTGGTTTTCAACTATTAATTTTTATGCAGTACTAGGGTTCAGAATGTTTAGCCTGTGTGGCCGATCTCAGTGGCAAGTTAATCTATGTGTGGCCCTCAACCTAAGAACTGCTTTCTGCGTATAGTTGTGTGTCTGTATGCGTGCATGCATGAGGAGGCTAGAGGAAAACACCAAGCTTTTCCTCAGCTTTCTACTCTACTCTCGGAGACAGTCTCTCTATGAACCTGGAGCTCACTTACTGGCTTGACAGGGTTGCCAGCAGGCTACAGACATCCTTTTATGCTGCCTCCTTAATGATGAGATTGCAATTGCCCTGATTTTTTGTTCCTTTGTTTGTTTGTTTGCTTGCTTGCTTGCTTGCTTTTATATAAGTCCTGGGGATGAGACTAAAGTAATAAATCACCTACCATCTTTCCGGCCCCATTTTCATACATTTTTAAAGCACTGTTAAGAGAAGGTAGATGGAGGAACTACACAACAGAATTGTATGTGGGCTGCGATGTCTAAAATATTCATTATCTGAAGCAGTTTGTAAAAACAGTTTTTATTTCCTGATTTACAGTCACCTTTCCCTTATTTTATGTTGTTTCTACTGGTATAAAGCAAGGGAAAAGATGTCTGGGGGTATAATAATGATATAAGTGTAGAAACTTAGATCAACAGCAACATGTCAGCTAAAGACAACAGTCACTGGAGATCAAAGTTGGCTCTAGAATGACCAATTTCTCTCCACTTTCTTGGGAAGAAAATTTAAAAGATTGACTCGGCTAACCCTCCTAGGATTTCTGATTCAGATTTTGCTAAAAATTTGTTAGCTCCAAAGAGCAAGGAAGACCACTATTTTTTCTTGTTTGACCCTCAGTAAAAAAGAAAGACACTGGATGTAACAGATTAAACAAAGGACAATGAGGACATAGCAGAGAGCCAACAGCAGATTTCTGAAGATATTCCTCCTAAGCCCTATCTTGAAGCAAGATCCAAATATCACTGTGTCTGTGGTATGGGCTTAACATGAAAGAGTAGAACATATGAACTATACATTCTTTTCCTCTGCTTTTCCTATCCAAAATTTGTTGTTACAGAAAGATTCCAGCAGCAAAATCCAAAAAGGGAATGCTTATTCAGAGAGGATCCAATTTCTTTAAGGCTGCCCAGTGTCCTCAGGAAGCTGCAGCACTGGCCAGAGCACTTCCTGGGCTACACATCTTACATAGCACATGGGCTGGGACAGTCAGAGACAGCAGAAAAGCTCTACACATTTTAACATTTGCACAAACATTGGGAAATAAGTAAAACAAGGAGAGACATCCTTTCTAAGTACTCATGCTACATAGTTTCGATCTGATTTCTAACTTTCGGATGGTGACTTGCTTTTAATAACAATAAGCAATATCTTAAAAATAGCAAGCAAGGGATAGTAAACATCTCCACCAGAATAATTAGATGAACATTATTTATGCTCTCTCCTTTGCAGCAGCCAAGCTTCTGGTCCATATGTTTGTTTTATCAACAGCCACCACAGAATTCACTCAGAATATTCTGAGAGTGAAGAATATGCTAGTAATGATTTTTCAGGATCTGATTCAGGTAACCAGGAGTGCAAGGCTATGCAGGAATGTGTGAGTTATCCCCACTGTAATGTGGACAGGCATTGCAACAAGAAAGCCAGCAGGCAGTGGAGTTCCAGCAGGACCTTTGCCACTATTATGCCATATAACCCTTTCAAGTGCCCTATGAAGAAGGCACTTCTTTACCACTTGTAGAAGGCATTATCTTTACCACTTGTACAAGAATCTGAAACTCAGAAAGGTTAAATGCCTTGCCTAAAACCACACAGCTAACAAAGGAGAGTCTGATCCAACAAGAGACACTCTCATCAAGTCTTTAGTACCTGTTAAGTCATTCCCTAGATGTTTCCACAGTGCATGTGTCACATTAATTCTTAACCTTTGAGACAGGATGAAGGAACATCATTTCTAGAGAGTTATTATGCTGTTCAAATTCAACCAGGCAGAAATTTGTATAGTCCAAGTTGAACCCAAGACTGTCTAATCAAATACACAGAACTTTTGATGTCCCACAATACAGCGGTCGCTGATATTTGGTTAAAAACCTAGTAACCAGACAGATGGTGACAAAGTTCTCTCGTGTTACTTTTACTACTGAAGCTCTGCACCTAACATCAAGTATATATATATTTTAGCTCCTTGCAAGAAACTGATGAATTAGCAGCAGCCACAAGTGAGGGAGAAAGCTTTAACTCTAAGCACATAAAAAAAATCTCAAAAAAATACTCCCCATTAAGATGGATTTGTGTTGATGTGCTGTTTTCCCACCTGGCCTCCTGCAAGGCACACAGCAAATGCAATGTATCAGAAAACCAAGCTTTTCAAATGACTTCCTTGACTCTGGGACTAAATTACCCATGTCCTCAGCATTGGTCATAGAAATGGGCAGGGTAGGGGGTAAATTTTAAACCTCACATAGGCTAAGGATACATGCTCAAGTGATTTTAATTGTGTGTGTAAAGGAAAGGAACTAAGCATGGGCTTTGCGTCGTACTTACTATGTGTATTGGAACCAAGTTCAGCTTGACTGCATAGCCTCAGGCAACGGGGAGATGCTTCTAAGGAGGTACTGGACAGGATCCTTTACTAAGGCATAGTAGAGATTCTCAAAACAGCCTCAGAGGTATAAATGCTTACATCTGAAAGTCAGTTCTGCATTCAACTTATTGAATCATTAGCAGGGCCATGAAAAAAGGGCACTGGGTTTGGCTTTTAGGCAAATTTGAGATGAAAGCGTCCTTCTATCCCTAACTGGATTCTCTCACCTTGTGTGAATTTACTTACCATCTCTAAGACTCAGTTGCTCCCTCTGTAAAACACTCTAGCAACTTCCATGTGTACTGTTAAAAATGAATCTGAACTAATCAATAATTGTCCTAGGCACAGAAAACAACATTGAGCTGCAGTGTAGAGGTTTAATCAGAAGCATCTCCTGACCTTGCTCATAAGTGTTTGACCATCAATTCTCAGAGTTTCCTCAGATGAGCAATATGAGTAATAAAAGCTGTTGGGAGTATTAGCTAAGAATATGCATATAAAGTATCACAGTCCCCAGTACAAATGTGGTGCCAGAACTATATCATCTCCTAAAACCATTATTTTCCATTGTAGGCACGTTCTCTTCACCCTCAATAGCTGTATTTTAATTAGTAGTATAATTCAAAAAATTATATTATATTTGTCCATAATTTTCACACATACATAAGAATTAAAATAATGCTCCTGTACATCAACAATACCTCAACAGTGGTGTTTACCTGGTTTGAGCCATCACACCAGTGGGCTTGTCTAGGACAGGAGGGCCTTGAATTAGCACATTACCCTGCCAGCTCTACCATTTAGCCAGAGCCCAGTGACCTGCCATCAGCCAATGCTTATTGTCACAGAATCACTGAATTGCTATGCTAGGCTTCGCTAGCAGCTTTCTAGTCACTAACTTCATGCTTCTTGTGGCAAATTACATTTGACTTTCGATTTAAAATCCAGGACACTCGAAAGTAAAGCCTCAGTGTAATCATGGTGATAGAGCAGAAGCACATGACATTGTTGACAGGAGGATTTTTCTGTTTGTCACAAATATCCCTACTTGAGCATGCCTAACCTCCGCAGCAGTCACCCATATACCAGAGGAAGATTAAGGCTGACCCTTTCAGACCAACAAGGAAGCAGAGCCTGAGGAAGGATCCTTAGAAAGCAGAGGGTTTCTCTCCTATTAGATATCCTAGAGTTAGGTTTGGTTCACTGAGCGTGAAATGAATGGAAAGAAAAGCATATCTCAGCAATAAACTCTCCATCTTATTTAATCAAACAAGTATTTGCATATTGTTTTGGAAATGATATCAGGTTCTCCAGTTGATGAGCTAACATGCAGTCTGCCCAGAGGAATCATTTGGATGGGCACTCTTGAATAAGAAACATTAGCAGTAATTTTTTTTCCGGCATGAAACTTTGGTGGATAGTAAGGTTATTTGTAAATCTCTTTGGGTATTATTTAGTTACTTAATTACAGAAATGCAATCTTGGATTCAGAATGTGGAGAGTTTCAATAGTTGATCACAACAGTATTATCAATTGAGGGGAAATTTGAAAAGTTTGGTCACCTCTGAGTAGGAAATCTGAAGTGTTTGTGTTTGGCCCTGCACTATAGTCGTGAGCTTTATTTGAATAAGGATGTTAGAATTATGGTGGATGTGCATAATATGAAATATTTGATGCTTTCAATATGTTAGAAACCTTAAAATCAAAGACATATTAGGGAATTATTTAAGCCTAACTCTTCTAAGCATTCTTAGAATGTTATGTGTTGCTTCTTCCCATACTTTACTGTCATGCTAATTCATAAATAATCTCCTCCTTTCATGCTTTCCAGTTAAACCATAAACCAAAAGCAGTGGGAGGCAAATTTCATTGCGAAAATCTTTACAACTGTCCAAATTATTAAATTCTGTAATTTAATATACTCTTGGAGATATGTAAATAATATAGTCAAATTTTCACTACCTAACACACATATTCTGAAGTGGCTGCATGTAAAGTTGGCATTCATAAATATTTAAAAAATATCCCTATGCAATAGTTTTCAAAAGTACACATAAACCTTGTTTTCCCCATGACATTATGTATACCCAGGGCAAAGAGCCAGGTGAGATAACCTCAGAAGAGCTGAGCAAGTTGTCTGCTCAAAACTTTTCTTCTCTCCTCATTTGCTAATGATTTTAGTTGTTTCTAATTTCCTCACACTATCAGCTCTTTGGTGGCCATTTTGTTGAGGGGTAAAGCTTAATGAGAAGAAAACCCTGCCTTGGCTACACAATGTCAACTTCATTTCTTGAGAACTGAGACCAAGAAAAAAAAGGATGAGGATGAAGACAATAATTCCAGAGATTTTCCAGGATGTGGGCTGCACCACTGGTCACCATCTCCTGCTTGCCTTTGACTGTGGAGGAGCTGTGCACTATACCTCTTATAGAAAGTAGGTCCAGGCTGAGCCAGCGCCTCATGATCTCTTGCATCTTGGAACTAGAGTCGTATTCATCACTGATGATCAACAAGTGGTAGTTTCTTAAACATCTACTGTGCTGTGGTATGTGAAACCATACCATTGAACCTTTCATACTGTTATGTTAAAATTCATTGTTCTCTCCTTGAATTTTAATACAGCTTATACCATATGTTACTTCATAATATCATATATTAGTCCCTTGAAAATTCTTGAATTAAATCATTATGCACCCTTAAAATAACATTAATATTACTACCATCTCATTAAGCACTGGGAAACCTCACTATTATAGATACAGATTTTTGTAAAATTCTCCATTTTGCTTGACAGCTTGCTTTTGTCACTAGCAACAAACTCTGTCAGTTGTTTCCCTTGTAGAGACAGGCACACGTCATTCATCTTTTATAAAATGTCAGACAAATACAAATCCACATAATCATGATCTACCTGCCAGTAATTCAAGTTTTGAGAAGAAATTGCATTTCAGGAGCAAAGTGACTATTTCAACTGGAGAAATTCTTTTTTGTTTAGATGGCCACTATGCTTCAGTACACATAAGTACTATATATAAACATGCTATTTTATCATAAAAATAATACAATGGCATACTCAAGGGTCAAGATTTAATTAATTTGATTGATGCTAAGACCATTAATTTCCCAAATGATCATTTTTTATAATTTAGGGCAGATGTTGAAACATGTAATACTAAAGTACACTGTAATATTATTTGAAAAGTGACTGTGACTTCATGAGATCCCCGGTACAGTCTCATGTATATCCAATGTTCCATACATCCTTGAAAAATGTAGTGTGAAGACCTATTGGTACAAAGTTAAAAGTTCCAGGTGTAATCAACTTGCAGCTTGTAGGCTTGTGTATAACATACACAAATGTTACCATAAATATAGCCCAGCACATACTCACCATCCCTACCCTCTTCCCCATCTTTCTGTTTCCTCCTAAATTCTGACTTTGGAATAGTATAGATCTTGATAGTTAGTAACAGAACTTAGTTCTAAGCAAAGCCCCAAATTCTTCTATTATGTCAAATTAGAGATGTATTAGGAGCTGACATACAACCAAACTGACATGCCAGTACTTAGTCCAATTATGGTATCATAAGAAAAGGCACAGACTTGGACAAGATAGCCTCAAACCACATAATCGACAAAGACTCTCTAGATTGGCATGTGGATTTTGAGCTTTTCCTTTTCTAAAGCTTATTTGAGTTTGAGTCCCCGGTTCCTTTTATTTTTTTTTTCCTTTGGTGAGTACATTGACCATGCTAGGTATGGCAAGGGGGAAGGGGGAGCTGCAGTTGGGGTGGGGGTGCAGACTGGCTGTCTGAACCTGAAAAGTAATGCCAAAGGCCTGAGCCATCTCAGATGTACCTATTGTTAAATCAATGACAAGACAAAAGAGGGAAATAGGAATAATATTGAAGAACAAAAAATCAAGAACTCAGATGTGTATGTTTTCAAAGACTTTGTCTTCTTTCCTTCTATAATCTTGATCTCATTTAAAATATCCTGAAAATATATCTAAGTCAATCAAACCCAGAAGGAATTTCGTAAAGTCATTTTCAATCAAGTCATTAATTTCAGTTCAAAGTCATTACACTTCGCCCTTACATCTCTCCTTGTATTTAGCAGACAGCCAGTCAGCTGACTCATTCATGTTTATGGATTTATAGGGTCTGACTTCATCAGAGAATTGTCAGGCCAGGCACAACCATTTCAGGCCACACTGTCCTGAGAGAGAGCATTGTCAACAGTTTGGAGTGGTCAAGTTATACAGCATGCACTGTGAAAAAGATGCCCTGTCCCCAGCACTGCCAGCTTGCCTCTCTCCAGAGGTTACACTTGAGGAAGTTCGTGCCAGAACATTCTGCTTCTACTGAGTGCTTAAATGCTCTTAGCAGGAAGAGAGGAGAGGATCTGTTCCCACTGAGACTACAAAAATAGGTAGTTTGCAAAAGTGAAACCTCTCCAGTCAGCTATCTGTGTTTGGGAGTGAGCCCTTGACCCAAAGGAAATCTGCTAAACATACTTTTGTATTTTCAGACTTTTCATTTTTTTTTTTTTTTTGGTATAGAATAGAGTTTATTCAGGGTAGAGGTTGGGAGTTAGTGGTATAGTGGAAGTAGAGAAAGGCAGAGAGAGGGGAGGGAGGAGAGAGAGAGAGAGAGAGAGAGAGAGAGAGAGAGAGAGAGAGTAGTGGAGACCAGCCATGACCATGTGGAGAGGGGGGGAGGGGAGGAGAGCCCAAGGGGCAGATAGGTGAGAGTAGGATGAGAGAGAGTGGAGAGAGAGAGACTTTTCATTTTTTTAAAAAAGTTTTTCTCTTTAATGATTGCAGAGAGCTGTTTCATTCTATCCATCACAAGCCATTTCTCCTGCTGTTTTTACTTGGAGCTGTGTGCTGCATTGTGTCTTCCAAATAAAGATGACCATAGTTAGTCCTTGCTGAGAACTTGCTCAGCAAGACCCAAACCATTTGCTTCTTCTGGTGAACCTGAGTTAGTCTAACTTCCATCAACTTCTCAATTCCAAAATTGCCCCCTAAATTAAAGAATAAAAGCATGATTCTGCTGGTCCAGCCTAACATAGCTTCTACTTCTGCGTAGATTTGGTCCTGATGTTAGAAAATGTTTACCAATGGCCTTTGATCAATTCCTTGTTTTAGATGTATCTCTGTGCTTTTCAAATCCAGTTACCTTCCTGGCAGCTTCCTCCCAGACCCTTCAGAACAACAACTGATATCTATATACCATCATTTACAAAGTACTTCCACACACACCAGGAGGCAAAATAGACAAATCATTTGCTATAAGCCAAGCATTGGATAAGACATTTCATAACCATTACTGTAGCTGATCTTCAAAACTCTCTGCAGGGTTTTCTCTTCCTAGTTTACACATGAAAAACATAAAATGTGCTGGTAAATGGAATTTGCCTCATGATCTTTACACAAGCTATAACAAAATGCATCATTGCTTCACACTAGTGTCTACTCTTAAGGAGATTTGTGATGGTCAAAATCCATCTAGTATTTATAATTCTCTCTTGTAATTTCCTTGCTCATACATAATCCAGCAATATTATTTTTACAGGTAATGAATTGCTTCAAAGATTCAACTCAGTACTTATGGAAATAGAGCTCTCTCTTTTTGACCCCATATTTCCAGGTTGAATTTAATTATAAATTACAACAAATGAATATTATATAACAAGTACAAGGGACATAAACAGACTTTGAAACATCCAACTGTCTTTTCACACAAGTTTCATCTTGTAGGTAGATGCATGTATAGTAGAGGATTCAAAGTTCTATAGAAACATAGCAGAAGATTAACCATTGTATGATAACGCTCTTTTCTTGGATGTAGCCCACTATTGCCATGAATAATGCAACTGAAATCAATAGAAGGCATGTGTTCAGATTTACAGTTTACCAGGATGATGTCAAGTACAATTGCTTCATGGAGTCTGCCAACCATAGATGGAGAACATTGAGAATGAAATGTTGCATTTACACTGAACATATACCAACTTGTTCTTCGTATCATTATTCCCTAAGTAATGCAGTAAAACAAGAATTTTCATAGCAGTTATATTCCAATCCATATTATAAGTTATGTGACAATAACATATTGTTATTTACAAAGGTTATGTACAAAAAATTACATTAAAATTTCCTGCAAGGGACTTGAGCATTTTTGTCTGAGAGGAGGATGCTGATTTCACTTTTCTGTGCACCCATGCATTCCAAGGTGTGATTGCATACTGGGAGTAAGTTGATAGGGATAACAGATAGTGGCCTCTGGGGGAAAGCTGCCTCTCCTCTGTGTGTGCATGTATGCATGCATGCGTGCATTAGTGTGTACAGGGGTGTGTACACACGTGCCCGCATATGTGCGTGCATGTGTGTGTGTATGTGTGTATGTGCATGCTTGTGTGTGTGTGTGTGTGTGTGTGTGTGTGTGTGTGTGTGTGTGTGTGTTAGGAGTATATTTTCACAAAAAAAATTAAATCTGTACTGAAATGAGACCAGAGGATAGGAAACTAATGACAAAATAAAACTATTTAGAGTCCTCTGTGACTGAAATCTATTTGTTCATCCAGTATTTATTCACTACCTTCTATGTTCTAAGTGAGGTGGATAAAGTGACAAATAAAAACAGGCATAACCCTCCATCATTAACACGTCTCAGGCTTTAATGAAATCCTTGGAGAAATAAAAATTAAATTGGAACTATACCAGTGTTGTGCTAGAGAGCTACATAGTGCTTCAATTTTACATAAAGAGATCTAGGGTAGACATTCCCAAAGAAGTGAAATGATAAGACAGTGGAACAGAATCCAGGTAAGCACAAGCAGAAAGATATGTGTATTCAGGGAAGGGAAACAAGAACATGTAAAAGACAGGAGTGTTGAAGGTGGTACAATAATATCAAGATAATAGAGCTAACAGCGACTGAAATAACTGTAAAGAATACTGCTCCAACTAACAGGTCACTCCCAAGTTGAAATAGGAGTCTTTCTGCTGGTGCTATCCAGAAAATCCAAGCAAAGAAGGAGCATCCAATGTTTCCAAGGATATGCAGAACTAAACTCAAAGGTTAGACTATTCTGCTCTATGAGTAGAGATAAAGAGAAGCAAAAATTAAGTACAAGAAGATAAATCCTTATAAGACGCTCAGCTGCATGTCAAGGACCTTAGGTCAGGCCTTGGCTCTGTTTGACAGCAAGTGTCTGACATTTTGCAAATCACAATTCTTTCTGTGTCAACAGATTCTTGTCAAAGTCCTGGGTCTAAATTATGAGTATTTCTCTAGTTATTATAAACTTTAGGTCAGTTACATAACTAATCTAAACTTCTACTTTTGTCTCTATGAAAACACAGGTTTTTAATCCCTTCATGAAGTAGCCATAGGATACAATGAGATTTTTTTTGTGTGTGAAGTGCTAAGCTATAGAGTATACAATCAGCCCTCCAGTAGTAGACCTCATACCAATCTCCATCAGTATAGCTCACCAAATCCATAGCCTCCTGATAGACTTTTAATCACTAATATCTCTGCATGGGCAAGGCTAGCTTGAAACTTATAGAGATTTTCTGGCTTTAGCCTTCCTGGGAGACCAGGAGTGAGCTCCCTAACCTACCTTTTTTTTTTTTTTTCCAAAAATGTGAAAAATCACTTTGCCCAGTTCAAATTAAACTCTGATTCCCGGTCCTAGATCCTGTCATGCAATACTGCAATAAATGCACTGAGTACTGCAGCACCTTTGCATTTTCTACAAGTAATACAAAGGCTCTGTTTTAGTTCATGTACTAGACTTAGCCATAGGATGAAGCCTCATCCATTCAAGAGAAAGAGGCGACTTATCTTTTAATCTTTATCTCAAGGCATGCTCACCAGAAAACCCAAACCAATATGTTATACAATTTTCATACAATAATCCTATAATATTGGTTAAATTAATAGTGTATGGTGAAACGTTGACACAAAATTAACTTTTGTAAAAGAATGCTAAGGACCTTTTCATTTTCTAATAGATCCTTAAAGACTCTTTCACCTCAAAACTTGAAACAAAAAGAACTCATTCTCATTTTCCTAGCATAAAAAGTAGGTTAGCTCAATGGGTTAAATAAGAAGTGACTAAGATTAAAGAAAAGTCCACTGGAAGTCATACTGAAAGGTCTTGAAGAGCTTCAAAAACTCATAGACTTGGGAGGAACTAGCCTTTTCTTCTTTCAGACAGTACTTCAGTATAGTCAGTCATGAGCCAATGTGATAATATGGAAGACATGACATGTATGCATGTCAGTGTTAAATCTAGGCATGGCATAACTAACCAAGGAGGTAGATTCTGTGGGATTCCAAGAATTTTTCAAATTACTTAAAAGCTAATGACCACAATAACTCCAAAGCAATGCCAAGACCAACCTAAAAGAAATTAACTTGGTAATCATAGGAGATCTAGGTAATAAAAATATTGAGCAGATTGGAGTGATTTTTGTATTCCTGAGCCATGAAGGTCACTACCCAAGAGTTTTCATCATGAAGCTCAAACTACTGAGCATCCAGTAGCTATATTTCAAAATTTGTTTTTATACATTCAAGCCAAATGAGGAAAACTAACTCCTAGCTCTTAAGTTGACCTTTTTAAATAGTCATGTTCATCATTTAATCATTTAAACACAAAATAGAACTCAACAAGAAACCTTATGAATGCTACAGGTACTGAAAAATATATATGTATTAATATACATAAATGATACATATAGTGGAAAAATATGCTATACCATCATTATTATTCTCAAAAATAAAGAAATGAAATGTGTGTATAGTTTTAAAGGGATACCTACAAATTCAAAGGCAATGAAGAAAAATGAAAAGAATTTTCATGTTTTTATATAGTAGACACTGGATGGACTATCTCATGTAAACTACTTTGTCTATCTGCATATCCATAGTCTGATGTTAGCTGTGTCTGTACCATAAGAAATTATAATATTTCGTGTCTTTAATGAAGTAAGTTTGCTATTTCACATGAGTCTAGAGCCAAATTAGTCTGGATTAGCTAGATTGGGTCTTGCTCTCTTGCCTAGGGACTTGGCCATGACAGCCTTGATAATTTAACTCTGCTCACCTGCTAATCCTCTAATGTGGAGTTAACTTTAGGGAGCATGCAGGATTTCAAAACGTAAAAGAAGAATGATGTATTTAGAACAGGTTTTCACTCTTTCTAAACACAACTAAACAAAGCAAGATATAAATGTAGGTCTGATTCAGAAAATAGAAAGGAAAGGATCCATCTCTTGATAAAAGGAGCTACTAAGCCATATTCAAGGAACATATACAGAAAACAGCAGCCAATCTGTTCACCTCGCTGGTTATTGGTAGCTTAGGCTCAGTACTACTCTGAAGAGAAACAAAATAATAGCTATAAGGAAACCTCAAGATGTGTAAGCCTCTTCAGGGTCAGGTTGGGTTAAAATTTTTAAGAGTAGGCCTTTCATATAATTCTTAATTTCCTTCTGTTCCACTCTAAGTTTCATAGTTTAATCCTATGTTATCCCTACATTACTCAACCATTGCTCTCTTCCCATAGTACCATTTTATATTGCATCACGAGACCTAGAGGAGACAGACAATAGAGCCTGTCACTCCCATTCAAGAGAGGAGGAGTAATTCCCTGTGGTAGAGAAACTCCAGCAGCAAGTGCTGGGTCACACACAGCCACCTCCCTCTCTACTATTTCCTTGGAGTCTTCTCCAGCTAGCAAGAATTTTAACACCATAAAAAGAGGCAGGCAGCCATTTGTCTGCAGGCTCCCTTGCAATTGAAAGCTAAAGTCTATCAGAGGGTTCCAAACAAGGGTGCATTTCTTGATTGGATTTCTGTCTACCACAGAGCATGGAAATAAATTGTCCCCAATTTTTGGTGGAGGTGTACAGATCTGCTAGGCCATTTTCTCTTCGGGCATGTATCCAATCGCTAACTAATTATTTTCTCCAATTCCTACCTAATAAAACTTTATTTGGGTCAAAATTGAATAGTTGCAGTTATATAGAACTAGACCTGGGAAATATTGTGTGGTTAGAGAACAAATCAGAAGGTATCAAGGGTGCCTTGTTGGATGTGAGTAGCATACACAACTAATTTCAACTTAAAATACACTAAAATAGAAGATGATTTTGTTTAAAAGGCTGTAAACCTAATATAATCACTCTTCTGTGATTAGGTGTATATGAGTTCACCCCTCTCCCCATATGCACACACAATTTTTGTAATACTTTTAAGTTGATAAAAATGCTACTTTATGTGTGATTTACTACATTTTAATATTTTTAAAACTTTGATATAAAATTCATATTTAGAATTTAAGTAAATTTATCAAGTAACTATGAGGAATTAGCTAAGAATTCCATAAGAGTGAAAAACTTAACACATATACATTATATTTGACCCAGCATAGGTAACATAGAGGAAGTTTATTTACAAATGTCCTTTTGTGTATTCTCAGAAATATATATTAAGAAACACTGTGTTAGCTTCTAAAAAATATATTAGCAAGATCTAAACATGAAAGTAGAGCTGCTTAAACACATTTGAATGTATAAAAGATAAAATGTTATGCAGCAGCCAAATTTGTCAACATTTAACAGTATGTATGCATAGAAAAATAGTCAACAATTTTATGCCATTTGGAGCTTTCTCCAAAATATATTGTTTTAAAAACTAGAAAGATTTCTATTTTTTAAACAAGGATGATGGTTTCATGGGTAAAATTACCTGCCTCTAAGCTCAGAGATCTGAGTTTAGTCCCTAAGATGTAGGTACACAGTCAAAGAAAAGAACAAATTCCCACAGTGTCCTCTGACTTTTGAATAAATGAGACATGGATGTGGATGTGCGCACGTGCACGCACACACACACACACACACACACACAGAGAGAGAGAGAGAGAGAGAGAGAGAGAGAGAGAGGGAGAGGGAGAGGGAGAGAGAGAGAGAGAGAAAGAGAGAGAGAGAGGCACAGACAGAGAGACAGAGGCAGAGAGACAGAAAGACAGAGAAACAGAGACAAAGGGAGAGAGAAATTAAATGTGATACTTCTTTCCAAAAAGAAAACAGCAAGGTAATGAACAATACATTTGCGCATGGAAATTTGCATTAAATATCTTTTAAACTGAGCAAATTTTCCAGTGGGATACACAAAACATAATAACTAAGAATGACAGTTCTACATACAAAGCAGACCCTATGGAGCAACAATGGGAAAAAGAGTTACTGTTCACTTTATTTGTTTTATACCTTTTAAATTATTTACCTGCTTCTTGCATTAGCTAGTCAAGAACAAGCAATAACAGTGCTCAAGATGAGATGCAAAGCAAAACCTACGGCTGTATAAAGAATATTAATGTAAGAGCTTAATTACAGCCAATACTTCACACAAAGACAAACCAGGAGCTAAAACCTATTAACTAGGTTTTGTCATATTTACACGTGCTATATATACAAGTTATAAAGACAAATTTAAGTCCACTGTTACACCTCAAGAAGAATTTAAGATTTTTACCTGTCACTGGCATTAGTTATATAATTTACATCAGTGACTTTTCTCTCAAAGGCAGAATTTGATTGGTCGGTGGTACAGTCAGGGACTTTGAACAATGGCTCCGGATTTTAACCTTCTCTTGTAGTTTGCCTTTAAGGAAGGAGAAAGAATAGGGTGGGATAGGGATAACCAAAACTAAGAAAGGTGTTGGGAACGTACTGTCATTTAACCCCACTAAAAATGTAAAACTGAGAGCTTGGAAGGAGATTCTTGTGTGGCTGGGGTTGCTGTTTCTAAAAGCAATGAGATGCTAAACACAAATTCTAGTGTCAAGTGTGGGATATATCAATAGGAGCTATTGGTTAGGGAGGGCTTCAGTACCCTCAAACAATACATCCTCTTACTTTCTGTTTTCCCCAAGAATTATATGGCAAGACTCTACTATACCATTTTCCATGGTTGCAAGATGCCAAGGAATCAAGGTAGAATTGAGCCTAGAACTTCTTTTCTGGCTAGCTTTCCAAGTGCTGAAGGCTGCTACAGGAAAAATGGAATAAATTTTTACCCAGCAATAAATTCTACAAACTACACCACCACCCTGCCGGGCAAGATATAGCCACATGTGCAATAACAATATGACTATTACAGGGACAACCAAGCACTCTCTACTTGAACCTGAGGCCTCTTCCTCAGAAGAGATCACCCCATGACCAGTGCTATAAGCCTGTTGCACATACCTCAAGAGGTCATAGGTTTTATGAAGGACTCTCCACAGTAGTCAGAAAATATTCAACGTGACAGAAAAAAAAATCTAAGGGCTGGAAGACAGGTTGAAAGGCCACAGCATGCCAGAGGCAACATTATAACAAACACACTGGGACTACTATTACTTATACTAGGCCTATGAAAGATGGGAGCTCCCAGCAGTCAGATGTGCATGAAGAAGTTGATCATGGGACCTGCTCCTTTCAGATGAGCCATGAGCTACTACTACTAATGGGCTGAGGGAAAGCAAATGTTACCTTCTTCAATTATATACTAAACGATGTAGCCTTTGGGCTCCAAGGGACAATCCCAACCCTAAGGCCACACGGACAGCTTTGCTCAAATCATGGAAATTCAAACAAAACAGATATATATGATTGTCAGGAAGCGGTGAGATGGAAAAAGGACGGGTGCATATAGGTAGGAGGGCAATCAGAATGTATCATATACCTATGCAATCGTATTAGATACCTGATAAATTGAATTAGTAAGAAATTAAGTAACGATACATGTATTTTGGGAAATTTTGTGAAGACAGATACGCTATGTAGCCAGAGAAGATACTTAGTAACACCAGCAGGGAGTGTTACACAGCTCACGGGTCTACCCAGCAGGGAATCACTTTTCAGCTTGACCTCAACAGTGAGGCTGCACTCTTCCTGCCAAAGAAAGGACAACAGGGAAACTTTTCCTGCTGCTAAGGTGCCCTAAGACCATTTTAGCTGGAAACAAGGATAGGTCATGAATGTTGTTGGGCCCAGAAAACATCAGTGGACATTGGGAAGTCAGACTGAGGATGGAAGAGAAGGAAGAAGGGAACAGAGGAAGATGAGGCAGAGAAAGGGAGAAAGGCTAGGTAGAAATACTCAGTGGAACAATCACTCCTGTTGTGAAGCTTCCTGGCGGCACCTCTGCCATGGGGAAATGGGTGAAGGTGGCTTATGAAGAGAAGGCTCCTTAGGGAAATGGGAAAAGAGAAGAGAGCAAGAGAATGAAAAGCAGCTAGTCAACTCAGTTGTGATTTTAGGCAACATTCCACCTTCTATCCCATCCCATATAGGGGCTTTACAATGTAAATCCTTCCTTATATTATGTCTGTACTCGGAGCCAGATATCTGGGTAACAGGACTTCTGAAACAGAAGTTTGTTCTGCAAGAGGGTATGTCACAAGTAAAGGGTATGCCAGCTTCCAGGAATCTCAAGCTCCACAAGTGTAGCAATAGTGGCTCTTGTCTTGTAAGGACACGGCTACGCAGGCATGTTGCCCTCGTGAGCTAATAAAAAAAAAATTCATAGAAGTCAAGTGAGGAGCCAACCAGTGGTCATGGAAGCCCAGGGAATAGCAGCCAAGTACTAGGTATGTGATTACAGCTGGAGAGAAAGGACCAGAAACGATTGTAAAATACACTAGGATTTTATAGTTTGATGCATATAACCTTGTTTCCTATATACTTAGTATGACAAATCCATTTGCCATTCCACACATGATAGGTATAATTCTCAACCACTATCTTAAGTATTCTAAATTAGTCATTACTAGAGACTCATTGTCAGAAACACTCACCATTCTATTCAGTCATTACAGTTATTTTTAGACCTCAGAAAGTAAGCAGTGGCAGGAAAATTATATTCCTAACCTGGATATAATCTTGCCATGAATTATGCAAAACACCGTGAGGATTCCTCAAATAATCAAAACTGGGATTATCGTATGATTCAGCCACCCATAATAGAGTAAAAAATAATCCGCATTTCATACTTATTGTCTCACTCACTAATCAACATGACATAACAAAGCTGAGTTAAATAAAATGCTATAAGTAATAAAACCTAGGTAAATAAAGGAAAAAATGAAATAGTCTCAGCCTGAAAAACAACGAAATGCCATTATTTACCACAGGACAGATAAACCTGAAGGAAACTTTTATATAAAACGTTAGGCTTGAAAGAGAAACCACTGCATGATCCCACCTGTCCGTATAAATGCAAACTCATGGAAATAGAGATGTGAATGATGATCACCAGGCCACAGGAGATAAACAGTCATGGACAGAAGTGGGTTGAAAGAGAACAAGAATTATCTTAAACGGTGCGAATACAGTAGACTTCCATTGTACTACATGGTAATTACAGCTACTAATAATATACACTTGGCAATTGCTAAGTGAAAGGATATTCAATGTTATCATCACAAAGATAAACATACGAGATGTGGATTTGATAATTAATTTGATCTAATTATTTCTCAAAGATTTTATGTATCATAATTCCATGATATACATTGCAAAAGCACATAATTCTTACTTGCCAAATTTAGGCAATAAAGCTGAGAGGAAAATGAAAAATGTCTTTGACCTTATGGTGTTTATAAAAAAAGGTGAGCTGTGAGTTCATTCGTTTTGAAGGCTCATTCATGCAGGTGAAGAAGACAGCCTGCTGGGGTACAGTGAAGTAAATAGAAACAGACTCAAGAAGCCTACATTCTAAAAAAAAAAAAAAAGGCAAATACCAACTTGTAAAACCAGTGTAGTAAATGTAATAGTACCAATACAAAATCGCAAGCCATGGAGCCGTGGTTCATTTAAGCAGTACATTCCCACAACTTCACCAAGCATTGTCTCATAGTTCTGTGATGGGCAGTCACACTGTCACATTTGAAACCAGGAAGTAGCTATGATCTTTGCAACCGAAGAAATTTTGGCAGAGGCAAGTCTCAAACTACGAACTGCTGCTTCACCTGCATTCCTTTTTTTCTTTTTTTAAAATTAGGTATATTCTTTATTTACACTTCAAATAGTGTCCCCTTTTCTGTTTCCCCCAAGCCCGAAAACCCCCTAACCCATCTTCCCTCTCCCCCTGCTCACCTATCTACCCACTCCTGCTTCCTTGCTTCCCTGTCCTGGCATTCCCCTACACTGGAGCATCTAGGCCTTCTCATGACCAGTGGCCTCTCCTCCCTTTGATGTCCAACAAGGCCATCCTCTGCTGCATATGCATCTGGAGCCATGAGTCCCTCCATGTGTACTCTGGTTACTGAAGGGGTTTGCAACGCCATAGGAGGAACAATATGAACCTGCATTCTTGATGAACCCAATTCAGTAGAAAGTGTTCAAAAGCAATGATCTGTGCTTTTTCCGTCTCAGGGGAACACAACGCAGAACCTCTACCCAGCATTTCAGCAGCACAGGCAAGTCACCTGACTGAGAGGCTACCTCTCATAAAATTTTTAAACAGTTTGAACATAATTTATCCCTTAACATAATTATCCCTCTAATGAGACGATGCAACATTTTTGCCCCCGTAATTCCTATTTTCTGCAGAATCTCTCTCTATGTGGCCACACAGAGACTCCTAAGGTCCACCAGCCTGTCAGAGTCCTGACTCGAAAAAGCATAACTTCTCTATCTTTTTCTTTCTGTCTCTGCCTTCTGGGTGGTACCAAGAGCCCAAGGACTTTCTCCAGTACATAGGGTCCTGTTACTCATTTTCTCTAAAGCTAGACATCTCCAACCCTCACCCTTGCCCTTTCACCATACGGCTGCTGACCAGCACCATGACTGTCTCTCTTCTTCATCTATATTTTCTTTCTTTAGGCAGCTGTAAAAAATGACAGCTTCCTACGCTGGGGTTTTTCTTTTAAACTCTAATAAAATCGGCCTCGAGCTTCTTTTTGGGTTCATTCCAATGTTCTTTTACTAATGAGATGAGGAACCCTAAGAAGGGACGTTGATTTCCCTGGGAACATGTGGATGCTTCCCTTGGACTCCTCAAATTATCTGATAGCATTAGAATGTAGCTAAGCCTGTCTTTTCCTATTTGACGAGTTGAAATTCCTGGGGCACAGGTAATGTCTATTTACACAGGAATGTGTTGGGAATAAATGCAGTAGTTAGTCCACACCTGCATACTGAATGAACAATCTGCACCCATAGTCTAGAGACTTGCTAGCTTTTTACAAAGCTCTTAAAGAAAACTTTAGGCAAGCAGACTGCTTCATGGTCAACGCTGATGTGTGTGCTAAAGGCCTTCTGCTGCCTACTAGCTCCCCAGATGACTCAGTTTGCCAAGATTATATTCAAAACTGATGGATAGGCTTCCAAGCAAAGAGCTAGTCTAGGGATATGGATCAAACTTGTAATCTCACTACTCCTGGTTGGGGAACCAGAGTAGGAGAATAGAAAGTTTAAACTTAAGTAAGCCTATGCTATATAGAGATGCTATAATTTGGAGCATAATGTTACATAGACTAGAATTGGAAGAAAACATATCTTGTTCTTCAAAGGAATATGTGAAAAAAATGAAGCTGTTAAATGCATTAATGGCTAAATCAAAATTTAGGAAACTAACTTTTTTGCCTATATTTTGAAAAGATCTCAATAAACTTGAAGGTCTGACTTATCCTCACATAAAAGACAGAAAGGATTTTAAAATTGGGAGCAGTGAAATTCCCTCAATGGGATTTTTAGATGTTTTGGGTCTTTGTGGTATTATTGAAAATGAATTCAAATTTTTCAGATTTAATAACTTGTATCTTCAAAATAAAGATGGGTTTATTTTTCTTTTGTTTTCTTTTTGGTTTTGGTTTACTTATGTTTGTACTGCAAATTCACTTCAGAAGGGCCTAGTGCATCATTTAACATGGGACCATATTGTACCGGGTTGTGCTATTTCTCTGAGTCCCACAACTGTATTTTCAAAAGGACTTGTCCATAACCCTATTGTCATTCAGCAAAGTGTCTGTCCTCACAGAGAATTGATTTGTACATAGACCCTCGGCTTTCTGCTGTCAGTAAAGAATGCATATAAGCCCCAGGAATTTAATGATTAAGAAAAAGACTCAAGTAAGCTCTTTACTTTAGAAAACTCTCAAAATTCTTTGGGATTCACTTTCTTAAAGCTGGTCACTCTAGTGGGTAGCCCGATAGCTAATTATTTTTAAAAGTTACAGAAGTTCTATTTCAGTTGTGGTTAAGTTGGATCTTCTAGCTTGAGAAGTATTTTCTCACCTCCTGGCTATGGTCCCTGGCTTGCTAAGTATTCCTCCTCTACTTTCTGTTTACTCAGACAGAGAATTTTATATTAAGAAACTAAACTTTTCCATTAGGTTTTCTTTATTTAGTTCTGCTTTGAGACTAATAATTACCCTTCAGCATGGTGCATATAGACTTCTGCTCTTATTGGGAAGCCCAGCCAAGGGCCTTGGAAAGTTTCCTTGGGCTCTCACAATGAAAGCAAATCCCTGAAAGCCTGCACCCCACTCATTAGCATAAATCCAAACCTCCTGCAACTAGCAGCAGGAGCCAGCTCTAACAGGACTCCCTTTTCAGTCAATATCTAAACAGGAAGAAGGTCTGTAACTCCAGAATTTGAATTATTGCAGCAGGGAGCTGAATTCAAGCCATTAATAAAACAAAATGGTCGTCTCCCCATAAAGTTGACCCCAGGTAACAATTCAATTTCCATCTCTGCAGAAAACCACCAGTCTTTAGCTACCTGGACGGTTTGCTTGGAACAGTGCCAGTTGACTAATGGGTGCTGGGTAAATACATCTAGGATTATTACAGTCAAATCCATTATCCCTTTTCCAGGATAAGTCAATGAATCAGACTGGCCTTTGGCATTGTTCTCTTTGGGACATTCTTGCTTATATAAAGGACTGTGCTGAAAGAACCCTCGAGTATGGCTTAGTGCTTTTTTCTGTAAGGAAGCTTACCCACAAAGTTTTTCAATAAGAAAATTTCAGGTGTGGATCCGGAGATCTTTAATAACTAGACAGAGGGTCTCAGCTGACCCAAACAATTAAGTTCTATTGTTACTGCAAGTTCAAGACCCATAGTAGTAAATGTATATTCATTGTTCTTCTTGTAGGCATATGGGTTTCTGATTTAATGTTAGTGTTTTAGAGAGAATGTTTTCACAGTGGTCTCTCTCTTCACAACCCAGTTACCGTCACTGTGCAGAGCATCATTTTACATACTAAGAATCATCTATGCTCCCCCAAGTAAAACAATGAAATTATATATCCTCTTCACAGCACGTTTTAGTCTTTGTAACTGAAATTACCTGAGAAATCTAAAAGTTTCTGAAAGTCAGACAAAATTCCCAATCTCAACTTCCAAAAATGGAATAATTTAATTCCTACATTCTTGTCTGTCATTCACAAGTTTTTTATATTCTTCTCCCCATCCTGACCTCAAAAGTCCTAGAACTTTAACTACCACGGGGGCATGGACTAGTGTTTAGAGATAAAGAATCCCTTATGAATCCCTTCTCTCTCTCCTCTCCTCTCCTCTCCTCTCCTCTCCTCTCCTCTCCTCTCCTCTCCTCTCCTCTCCTCTCCTCTCCTCTCCTCTCCTCTCCTCTCCCTCTCCTCTCCTCTCCTCCCCTCTCCTTTTCTCTTCTCTTCTTGGAGGACTCTTGTTATGAACACTATAATTAACCTAAGAAAACTGAAATTTATATGGCTGCCCAAGGTAACAGTAAGTTTCCACTCACTAAATACTAAACTAAAACACAGATGATGTCATCGTCTGCTTGAAAGTCCCCTTAAGAGTCTTCTAATTGTTCTTAGATCAAAGTCCAGTGATCAACATCCTTGATATGGAAGATGAATGAGGCTAGGAGCAAATGTCCCATTTCAGCCACACACCTGCCTCATATTTCATTTTTTCCAATCACATCGCAGAGATAGCAATCTCTAAGCCCTTTGGCTCTTTATATACAAGCATCTCTCTCTTGAAAAGTTGTTCCCTGTATCTTCCTGCATCCTTCCGGTCATTTAATTTCACCTTAAATTTCAATTACTGGGACACATTCTTTTCTCTGGTTCCCCTTATACTGCATTGGTGCCCTTTAAGTGGATCTTTAAAGCACCACACACTGCCCTTCCTCATGATTAGTCAGAACTGTTATAAAGTCACCATTTACAGAACTACAAGCTCCAGGAAAACAAGCTTTGCTCAGAATATTTTACAGAAGTACACATAAAGAAATAGGAATAAATATGTGGGAAACAGACACAATGAATAAAAAGGCAAGGTCCACCAACCAGAGCATGGCAACTAATAATATTTAAGAAATTTAAAAGCATCACTACAACTTGATTTTGCTCTTAATCATTCCTTTTAATCCTTAATAACCAGAGAAGATAATATACAAGCATATAGAATCACCTGTTTCCAATTGTTTTTCTTTTAACTAGTCATATTTTTCATTAATAGCCATCATTGAAGTTCTCTAAGAAAATATAATCATAAATTATACTTTGTATACATTGAAAATATACAGTAATATTATTTGCACAGGGACAAACCAATGTTCAGAAGTTAACATAGTATCTGGATAGTTATAACTCCATAGTCCATATTGATTTTTGAAAATGTTTTATTGTTTTTATTATTTATCTATCTTTCTATTTATATGTCTCTTTCTGTCTCTGCGTGTCTGTCTCATCTTTCTGTCTTTCTGTCTCTCTCTGTCTCTATCTTTCTGTCTCTGTATGTGTGTGTGTGTGTGTGTGTGTGTGTGTATTATATGCTTCTATGTACATGGCATGCCCCAATGCTCACATCGAATTCACAGGACAACTTGTGAATTTGTCCTGTGGACAGGGATGGAGAGGAAGAGATAGTCCTCCCCATCCACCATGAAGACCCCAGGAATCAAACTCAGATCATCAAGCTTGACAGCAAGTATCCAACCTACTGAGTTATCTCATTGGCTCAAAAGTTTATGTTCTTTATTTTATTTTAACTTTTTTCTATGACTGTTTTACCAGCATGCATACAGTTCATTATGTTTGCTTGGTGCCCATAGAAGACCAAAAGTAGGTATTGAATTTCCTAGGTATGAAATTACAGATAGTTGTGAGCTGGCATGTGGATACTAGGAAAGTGCTCTTATGCACCGAGCTATTTCTCCAACCCCAAATCCATATTCTTTTTTTTTCTTTTTTTTTATTCGATATAATTTATTTACATTTCAAATGATTTCCCCTTTTCTAGCCCCCCCCCCACTCTCCGAAAGTCCCATAAGCCCCCTTCTCTTCCCCTGTCCTCCCTCCCACCCCTTCCCAGTTCCCCGTTCTGGTTTTGCCAAATACTGTTTCACTGAGTCTTTCCAGAACCAGGGACCACTCCTGCTTTCTTCTTGTATCTCATTTGATGTGTGGATTATGTTTTGGGTATTCCAGTTTTCTAGGTTAATAACCACTTATTAGTGAGTGCATACCATGATTCACCTTTTGAGTCTGGGTTACCTCACTTAGTATGATGTTCTCTAGCTCCATCCATTTGCCTAAGAATTTCATGAATTCATTGTTTCTAATGGCTGAATAGTACTCCATTGTGTAGATATACCACATTTTTTGCATCCACTCTTCTGTTGAGGGATACCTGGGTTCTTTCCAGCATCTGGCAATTATAAATAGGGCTGCTATGAACATAGTAGAGCATGTATCCTTATTACATGGTGGGGAATCCTCTATTCTTAATCTCACACTTGCACCATTTTCTTAAAGTGTTCCCCAAATATACACTTACCAAATGGCCCAACGCAGAGATATTTGATAATATTCTCTTCAGTATATGTGTTCTGGTCTCGCTTATGTTATACATAATTCATTACTGGATTATTGTCGGGATTATGTCTCAGTCTGCTGAAAACTTATAAAAATATATGTAGTGAGTATAATTAGCAGACATTATTATTATTGACATCCATTTAAATGAATGGTTCTGCCTTTTAATTCTATTCTGAATATTTTTGCTGATAATTAATAAATATTCTTGATGTCAAAGATCTTATGTTATTAATATTCAAATTAATTATAGATGGAACACATAATAGAAAACAATAAACAAATAAGAGTAAATAGGGTCTGTTTTGAGTAAGAAGTACAATGTAGCAAGGTGTCTACATTAAAATAATAATGTGTGCATAGGTAGCATTTAGTCTGAATCAAATACTTCTTTTACATATAAATTTGAAATTTCCCAAATTAGACTCCAGTCCCTTGAAGACAGAGCTCATATTCTGTAGTGCCTTTATATTCCAAGTGTCTTGAGAAGCCTTAGTGAACTTTCTATTCCATTAGTATATGTTTCCTTCTGGGTAAAAAATAATGGGGTCATCTCTTAGGCCTTTGAAGACCATAAAGAAGCAATTGGCATTAAATGCAATGGCAGGTTAAATTTCCAAATGCTTTTAAGTACAGGAAATTATACATGGCAATAATGCATTAGTAAGATTCAATTGAAAAGTTGCTAGGATAATAGAAAATATCAGGAAAAGAGGCATTCCCACACACGGGCTTGGAGGCATCCATAATAATCTACAAGTAGGATCTGCACAAGAAAAATACGAGAAGTTTTTAGTTAAAAGTGAAGTTGGTTTTGTGTGTCAACTTGACACAAGCTGGAGTTATCACAGAGAAAGGAGCCTCCCTTGAGGAAATTCTTCCATGAGATCCTGTAAAGCATTTTTTCAATTAGTGATCAAGGGTCAGAGGGCCCATTTTGGGTGGCACCTGACCAGTAGTCTTGGGTTCTATAAGAAAGCAAGCTGAGCAAGCCAAGGCAAGCAAGCCAGTAAGAAACATCCTTCCATGGCCTCTGTATCAGCTCCTGCTTCCTGACCTGCTAGAGTTCCAGTCCTGACTTCCTTTAGTGATGATCAGCAATGTGAATCTGTAAGCTGAATAAATCCTTTCCTCCCCAACTTGTTTCTTGGTCTTGAGTTTTGTGCAGAAATAGAAACCCTGACTAAGACAGGGACTGAGTAACTGATGTATAAAAGGAATCTCAGCATTCCGCCCTGAGACTCTCTGGCCCATATTTGGACAACCTTCCAGCATCAAAGTGTGAATAAGCTAAGGAACTGTTATGTAGCAGCAATAGTGAGGACAGAAAGCTGACCTTTGAAAGAACAACTAAAGTCCAGATACAGACTTGTTGATGAACCACAGGTGACAACAGATATCCAAATTCCTGGATAGGATAAAGGCTTGACTGTCCTCAGCACAAATGAAATGCTTATTTTCCTTAGGAAACTATCTCTAGTTAAGAGTGCTGTCACCTGCATATTCATTAAAATATTCAAATTATACTGTGTTACCATGTAACTGCAGTATGTCATATACCTTAAGATGAACTCAGAGCCTTTAAACACTGCATTTGCTAGAGTTTTACATGATTTCTTTCTTTGAAGATATAGTATATTTCTGGAGTCTTAAGAGCATCCTAGAAGCTTGAAAAGCAGAACTGTGCCAATTGGAATTGAGTTTTGTTCTGTCTCTGTTTTCCCTAAACATTGCTAATATGATTAATGAAACAGACAAGAAAATTGGAGTGATGGTAATTTTTTTCTCTCCTATTTCCTATGGATGTAAATGCAAAAGGCACTTTAGAAAAACACATCCACATCCTAACCCCAAGGGAAGAACTGTACATTTGTGTTTCTAAGCTGCACATCCTCTCTGCCATCAGACATATTCCCATAGGATTCTCAACTCCAAAACAAGTATGTTTTCTGTGTAAATTGCATAAACAATCTAAACTTCAGTAGCTTCAGTGTTGTGCCTTTTGTTATCGTTTGTATTGTTTGGTACCATGATACCAAAGCGCATGGAGACTACCACCATTTTAGAACCTCACCCTTCACACACTAAAAACAATGTATTTTCTTGGGTCTATTCAAATCATTCTTCATGTTTCCTTCCATATTTTATGATAAATACAGACATTGTTCACATGGTTTTACATCTCTAAGAAGTAATTTTCATGTCCTGGCCTCTCGATTATTAAATATAACTGAAAAATTAATGGGAGGAGAGTCTTCTATTAAAAGCTACATTTTATTAACAGTTATGATTCAAAAAGATCAAAAATGAATCAAAATATGAACAGATATACTTTATTTAGAAAAGAAACTCTTGCTAAGGTATATAATTACTCATTAAGGATGTATATTCTGAAAAAAAAGTTTCATTTGTATAGCACTACATAACTAGGTTTTAGGACAAACAGAGATGAAGGACAAAGTATTGTTTGTAACTAAATAAAATCTACAAGATGTTCATGGAGGGTCTTCAGAGGACCCAATCCAAGATGTATGGCTTTTCCTACATCTAATCGTGGCACTCAGGCATAACTATTTCTCCCAACTATTTCTCCCAAAGAATGAGTATTGCCATCTAGGGAAAGATGTACAAAAATGCATATAAGACTCATCAGTAGCTTGTGCTCATGATATATTTCATAAACTACAGTCAATAATATGGTATAAGAGAATTGGGGTAATCATCTAACAAATATTGATCAACAGGAAATTAATCTAAAGTACAAACTGAAACAGTTGAGTTCATGGGGCATCTACCCAGCTCCAAAGAATGTGAAAAGGCAAATCAGTAATCCAAAAAGGTTTCATTAAGCTCAGAAGTAAAATAAAAAGGCCTGAATAGTAAGAGAGAAAATTTGTGTGTTTGTGTGTCTGTGTTTGTGTGTGTGTGTGTGTGTGTTTGTATACATAAATTTTCCTATTACATGTAAAGCTTCTAACAGAATCTGTTCTTTTGAGGAATTAAATGTTTCATTCTAATGTTTCTCTCACTTTTGAAAATGGGTAACTTTTGATATGGTCTAGCTCTTCAGTTCTCCACATAGGGTCTACCATTTCAGACAACTATCTTTGTTTAAATCTATCATTAAGCTATCACAGTCCTTTGATTCTCCCGCCATTTATGTGAAACCAATGACATTTTAGGTTACTAGCTTTCTGATGTAGATAAAACAGTTAACTTGTCAGCAAAATAGTCTGAGTATCCCTTTTGATGCTCTGTTGAAAATATGTCCACTCAAATTGATTTGGAAGATAAAGTCACTTCTCTATTAGGATTTCTATATATAATTGTTTCTTCAATTTAACTTTCTCTCACAGTGTTGGGGTATACTCAGTCTTTACACTTCAAGGAAGGAATGTAGCATACATTCATCCCCCAATGCATCCATGACTCAGTTGAGAAGCAAGAAACTACTAGGTGCAACTCGAGGCTGTCAGTTACAGACTTGTTTTACAAATATACACAAAAGTGGGGACACAAAAGTGGACATTTTGACAACAGAAAATTTACAAAATAGCATGCAATAAAAATATTATAATGTTTGTGTGTGCGTGCGCAGATGTGTGTGTGTTTGTTAGGCATATACATACACATACACATACACACACACACACACACACACACACACACACACACACACACACACACACATACACATACAAGCTTCAGGCTAAAAGATACTCCAGTATCTTTCTCATTTTTCAAAGTCAAGTTCTAACACATGTTATCAATAAGTTTATGGATTCTTATTCATTTTTTATACTTAAGAGATCACAGGTGTTGGTGATATTTCAAATTTGCAAATTTATTACCTGTTGCTTTTAGGGCATTCTGATCTTACTATAATGTTCAGTGATTTTAAAAATCTCAATTATTTATTTTTAACTTAGTTCAGTGCTCACATTCAAATTATCAGTTTTATGAACATAAGACAAAGTGTCTGCATGTTGCCTTCAACTAATGAAATGACTAAAAATAGCTACTAAAGATTATTAAGAAAACAAAACAAACAAACAAATATTTTTATGTAAAGCTTACTTATTATATAGCTTCACTCTGGATATTGTAGGGAGTCCACTGATTTCTTTACAAAGCCTTTGTAACTTCCTAGGATTGAGTGTATATTCTCTGTCTTAAAAAATGCAACTCTAAAGCTAGAATTTCCCATTTCAAATTCTAGATCCTGTTCTTGTCAGACTTATAATCCTAGAAAATTTACCTAAACTCTCAACTATTCAATTAATTAAACAAGTACATATATATATATATATATATGTTTGTGTTGCTTTAGGCATTAGATAAGTTTAAGGAAAGAGAACTCCAACCATGACATGGAAAGGGTTAAGTGGATGAAAGAAGGTAATTCCTTATTAGCTTGTCAGGTGAAGAGAATACAACTTTAGATGTGGTTGATTCCCTAAGTGTGAAACTTACAAGTGGTCTATAGCTCATTAATGAAGCTCTAAATTAGACAATCATCATTAATGGGAGTTGCACTGCACATCAAGTTGAGGCTCTGGACAAAATGCATAATCATACACTTTAACAATTCAGTTCCGAGCCGTCTCAGGGTCATCCTTCATACTAGACAAATGAATAGAGAGAATCATTATTTGTAGAGGAGGTCTTATCTGTTATTTATTAATTACATCTTACTGCCTTCAAAAATTGTGGCTTAAAGAATAATACAGCTAATGTTGATGGCAAAATAATTGTATTCAGTACAAAGAATAAAACTTATCAGGGAATTAGAGTGATATAGCTACTACATTCAAATATAAAATTGAGTTGAAAACTTCCTGGTCGTTGAGAATAAGAGAAGGTGTTTGATATTATAGGTAGTTCTCTTTGAGAGCATTCTGAAGTTTACCTCTCTGCTATAGCTCTCTTGATTTCTCTAGTAAATATAGCAGAAACATTCTCTAAGGCATCAACTTTCAATCTTTCACTGCTTTAAAGTTTTGTCTTCTCCTCATTTAATATGAGGAATTGGCCATTTATAGCAGGGGAATCTTTATCCTGTCTCCAAGGAAACCTAGCTAATCCTCGGGCAAATAAGCCTATTTGTATGGCAGCCTTAACTTCTGGAGTCCCCTACAGAGAAAAGGAGAGTAGCTGTTTGCACACTAGCCTTCCTAAAGGAACCAACCCTTTGCTTGTGAGATTAGGCATCTGAAATACATCTCACTCTCCTTTTACAGCTTCTATTTCTTGGACAGATGATTGACGTGACACCTCACCATTTAGCATTATAGAACAGTTAAATCCGACTCCATTACCTATGGAATTTAGTTTCTTAATCCTAAACACAATGTGCCCACAACTTAGCCCTATCCAGTTTTTATTTAGAGCTCTTGTGGTGCTTTATGTGAAGTCGAGTGGTATTAAACTGTGCGGGGTGTGGCAAATGGAAAGATTCATTTTGCAAGGTGACATGAAAAGGAAGATTTTTTTAAAACAGGGATTATGGACTGGGTCTACTCAGGGGAAACACTGAAATATATCCATTATTAGTACAGATATCTTATTCTACTGCCACAATGAAACCTAGCTCTATAGACCTACTTCTGACTTCATAGGGACAAACACTCCAGAAATGGAATACAGACTCCAGCATTTCTGACAGAAGCAATCTGGCACTTTTGGAATTTAGACTTTCCCATTATACTTCTTTAATCAAAAGTTGTTTAAACAAAACTACATTACTACAGCAAAGAAAGGAATACTAATGTGTATAGCTTATGAAAAAAATCTAAGCTTACAGAACCTTGGAACCCAGCTACACCCTTCAAAAGTAATCGTTACAACAATTTTGGAGAATATTTGTATGATGTGAGTTTAGCATAAAACCGCAAGGGAATGAAATAACCCTTTGGGGTTGATTTTGTTTGCATGTTTCCTCTCCTAATTCCTTTGAACATTAAACTGGAAAAAGTTTTTTAAGCCATAAATAATAGCTTAAAGGTCTATTATTTCATCTTGAGAGACAGTTGAAAGAAAAAATAAAACTTTCTTATGTAGGAAGAGTTAGCTGCACTGGAAAGACTCTGGACAAAGAGGAAATGGCATGAGATACACAGATAAGGATCTAAGTTAATATCCCCAACAGTTAATACTAATAGACCTTGGGATGTGATAACAAGGGAAGCAAAGGCACCTCATTTTTTCAGTAGTATTTAAAAACATGAGAGAATCTCATTTTTCTAAATAACAGCATTTATTGGATTTCTGTTCTGGCAGAATGCTTTACTAGAGAGTCTGGGGAGGATTCAAAAGAAACAATTCATTCTCTACCTTTTAAAGACCTTTGAGTGGGCAGATAGAAAACCACAAGCTATAAAAAGTTCTGAACTACAGTGAAGTTGGTTAGCTATTCAAGTCAGATACTAGATAGTCATGTCAGCCAATTTTTCTCAATTCATAATATAAAAAATGATGGAAATGTGGGTGGGGTAACAGTCATTATTAAGAACAAATATTTCATCCTATTGAAAACTTCACAATGGCAAAAAAGGCTAGATTATAGATCTAAAAGAGAATTGTTTGAGATACTTTAGTCCATGACCCGCAGTATAAAAATAAAAAATATATATGTATTATGGTTAAAAAAAAAAAGGAAGAAGATGGTTCTTCAAGGAAAGGAACTATTCGGAAAAGTACAGAAAGATTCTAAATATGCACGAGAATTCCACATTCCATAAGGAAATGACCATCCAGAGACTGCCCCACCTAGGGACCCATCCCATACACAGTCACCAAACCCAGACACTATTGTATATGCAACCAGAACTTACTGACAGGAGCCTGATATAGTTGTCCTGAGAAGCTCTGCCAGTACCTAATACGGAAGTGGATGCTCTCAGCCAGTCATTGGACTGAATGCAAGGTTACCAATGGAAGAGCTAGAGAAAGGACCCATAGAGTTGAAGGAGCTTGCAGTCCCATAGGAAGAACAACAATATGAACCAACCAGTACCCCACAGCTCCTAGAGACTAAACCACTATGGGACAATGGTAAATTAGTGAGTGGAACCATGGCTCCAGATACTTATTAGCAGAGGATGGCCTTGTTGGACCTCAAAGGGAGGAGAGACCCTTGGTCCTGAGAAGGCTTGATGTCCCAGTATATGGGAATGCCTGCACAGGGAAGTGGGAGTGGGTGGTTTGGTTAGCAGGGGAAGAGGGGTAGGATAGGGGGTTTTCAGAAGGGAAACCAGGAAAAGGGATAATATTTGAAATGTAAATTAAAAAATTAAAAAAATGAAAAACTAAATAAATTATAGTTAAGCAAAAAAAAGGAAAAAGGAAAATGATCAATGTTTTCTACTTCTTCTAAGTGAAAAATATACTAATAATTTCCCCCTTGGTAATGTAAAAGTACATATTGAGCATGTCTAGAACATTGCCTGGCCAAGGGAGAACTCAACAAACAAAAGCCATTTGTAATGACCATTGTCATGAAAATCAACATCTTTAGCAAAAACTCAGATTTCCATGTTCCTGGCCTCAGACAAGTTGACTATAACATCTGTATGACATGATAACATCTGTATTACATGATGTCCTTCATCCCCTACGCTTGTCACAGTCTTTGCTTTTATTGTCTATTTTGATAAATTTCTTTTACTTGATTTAGGAAACCATGGGTTTCATTATGACTTTTTCACAGGGATTTTCAACATATTTGGAGCCTTTTTCTAGCAAGTTCACATTCTTGCCAGCCAATTAACAATCGGTAAACTTAAATAATCCATCCAATGTTAACATCACCCAGTACACTGAAGCGAAGGGAGGCCCTTGCCTTACTCCGGGTTTAATAGTTTCCCTTGTGTGAACCACAGGCAACCTAATACCTCAAACTCTATCTCTTGTTCTGATAAATCAAGACAAAGAAGCCATGTTAGTGTTCAAATTTCATTTTTATTTGCCATTTCCTCAAAAAAAGGCCTATATTTATGTGAAGGATAATTTTCAGGTAGTTTGGATTCATACTTTTCATTTTCATGTGGGTGGTGAATGATTTTTTTTTATTAGTGGCATTCATTCAACCCTATAATTTAGAATCATTTGACAGATATACTCACTAATTTATCATTGTGAGTTCCATCTTCAATCAGAAGCAAAAAGTTCATTACTGCATTCAAAATAATCCTTAATGAATGTGTTAATTGGGATCACATTAGCGCATTTCATGTGCTTCTGTTTATTTCTGAAGGAAAGCAGGAAATTTGCTTTACCATGTACATTAAGTAAAACTTTACTGTAAGAAAATGATTTAGGTCTCCACCTCAGCAGCAAAAGATTGAGAGAGAAGACAAAGTCATTAAGATAGTTTTGAAAGTGCTATTGTGGAAGGGAAAATGATGACACCTTTTAGTAGAAATGACAGACAACATACAGCTGTCTTCTAGCTTGTTCCAAGAAGAGTCGTTCATGACACCAGCCCACAAGAATTTCTTCAGAGCCTGGATCCTAAAATCCTACCCAGTGTCAAATACGTAATGAGTAATCACAGAAGTGATACATTGAGACTTACTTAGAAGCTTACAGAAGGGTGTTTGTGTCTCAGCTTTCAACCCCAGCTGGTATACATGTAATTGAAAGTGCTTTCCAGTGTGGAAAAATTAATATTTCAGTGTCAGGAGTTTGGGAGGTGCTCAGAGTGAGGTTATAAGCTCTTACAGAAGTCCAACTTCCATTTTCAAGACTTACTTACCTGTCTCCAAACACCTATTACTCCAGTCCCAAAGGATTTGCCCTCTGGCATCCACAGGCAAAGGGTCTCATATAGTGCACACAGGCAGGCAAACGCAATGCACAACAAATAAAAACAAAGAAATCATTAAAAAACTACTGTGTAGAAATTCAACACTTCCTCTTCCTATCCTGTCTAGGTGCTCCATCAATTGTGTGTTACTTGCCATAACTAAAAAAAAAAAATCTTCCTTCCTTAATCTCCCAATTCAAATATAAATCTCTTCTGGAAATACCTTCAAAGACATATTCATGAACAAGGCTTTTGACTATCTGGGATCCCTAAATCCATTCATCTTTACACCTAAAATCTTTGACATATGAACAAACAAAACTTAGAGCAATTCTAAGCACAAGGTAGGTGTTCAATAGAAATTAATGAATATTTCGGGTGGCTGAGAAGCATCTTAAAAAATGCTCAACATCATTAGTCATTAGGGAAATGCAAATCAAAACAACCCTGAGATTTCACCTTACATCAGTCAGAATGGCTAAGATTAAAAATTCAGGAGACAGCAGGTGTTGGGGAGGATATGGAGAAAGAGGAACACTCCTCCACTGCTGCTGGGGTTGCAAATTGGTACAACCACTCTGGAAATCAGTCTGGCGGTTCCTCAGAAAACTGGGCACATCACTTCCCGAGGATCCTGCTATACCACTCCTGGGCATATACCCAGAGGATTCCCCACCAGGTAATAAGGATACATGCTCCACTATGTTCATAGCAGCCCTATTTATAGTTGCCAGATGCTGGAAAGAACACAGGTATCCCTCAACAGAAGAGTGGATGCAAAAAAATGTGGTATATCTACACAATGGAGCACTATTCAGCCATTAGAAACAATGAATTCATGAAATTCTTAGGCAAATGGATGGAGCTAGAGAACATCATACTAAGTGAGATAACCCAGACTCAAAAGGTGAATCATGGTATGCACTCACTAATAAGTGGATATTAGCCTAGAAAATTGGAATACCCAAAACACAATCCACACATCAAATGAGGTCCAAGAAGAACAGAGGAGTGGTCCCTGGTTATGGAAAGACACAGTGTAGCAGTATAGGGTAATACCAGAACAGGGAAGTGGGAAGGGGTGGATGGGGGAACAGGGGGAGGGAAGAAGGTTTATGGGACTTTCAGAGAGTGGGAAGCCAGAAAAGGGGAAATCATTTGAAATGTAAATAAAAAATATATCGAATAAAAATAAATGAATGAATGAATGAATGAATGAATGAATGAATAAGTATACAAGTGAACAAGGGTGTGGGAAAAATTAATTCTATATTAGATGGATGAAGGAATGGCACATATATGATTTAACTAATTTTTATTTTATAATTTTATTTGAATCTTAGTAAGGTTAGAGTCTTCTGGTTTGCCCTATTGTTCACATATTCTTATATAAACTACATAAATCAAACAAATTACACCTGAACTTGGATAGACCTGTGACAGATAAAACTATAATTAAACTCCATATGTTTTTATTGGTCATCTTGAGTGTTCCAAGCAATGTGTTATATGCAATATGCTCAAGAAGTCTAGCTGACTTAGAGGTAAGTGAAGAGGCTTCTTTGGCCTGATAAACTGACAGTGCTTCTCATTATCCCCTCACATAGGACATTCGATCATTTGTTCAAATCACTACTTCAGTTATGAAACACTTGGAGTTTTTTAATCAATAGGCTAGTGGATCAAGTTTATGACCTATCACATGCAAATCAAATTAATGACTCCCAATTCCTAGCACCCCTTAGAATGACTGCTCTATTTGTCATGGACATCTAAATATATTTACTAACTCCCACAATCAAGTCTGTTTTTTCATTTTACCCACTGAAAATCTCATGGTGTGACTTGTCTATTCATCAATATTTGATGCATCTACTCATGATTAGGTAACAGAAGGTTGCCATTTTTAAAATGGCCTCTCCAATTCTTCTGTCCACAAAAAGTTCAGTCCCTAACTGCTTGTATCTTTAACACTAACTTGGCACTCGTCTTCCTAATTATACAATTTCACAAAATGCATTATAAAATAGTATCACTAATTGCTCTTAAACCAAGTGAAGTATTAGCCATTCCCTCTGAACTGCATTCTATATATCTGAAAAACAGTATGTGGAGTGTCAGATTCTTGCTTTGTATTTTCCTTAACTATGTTTTTAATAGCATTTAGATACTTGGTATTTATTGTCTCAATTCAACATTTCTGCAAAACTAACTCAATAGAAAACAAAATACCCTTAGAAGCTACCCATTTATAACCATTATTATAGATTCCCTGCTAATTCTTTCCTCCAGAATTTAACTTAATAAGGACAATTCTGTTTTCTTCTATTTTCAATACCTTCAAACAGATATAAAGGCCTGTGTCTGCAATTTTATAGTATATAGAACCTCATTCTGTGGCCTCTTTAGAGACCATTCTAAAATAAGAGGACTGGGTGACTATCTGTCATACAATACAATATTACATGGGCTGCTATCTTTATAGCTGGGTAAATTTAGACAAATAATGTGTGTCAAGTTGGTAATTAGTAAATGTTATGTGTGAAGCAATTAAAGCATGTCTACTTTTTGTCACTGTTGTATCTATGAAATTTTTTATGAATTGTAATTCAAAATAATAAAAGCTGACTTGTAAGAAAAGTAGAACAGATGTAAAGACACTGCAGGAATCATTCTAGTTTCCAGAAGGTTGGGTTTTATCTTTTAGTAGCCCAGAGTATAACAATGAGATGAATTTTTATAGAGATATCTTCTTCCTTTGTGATTAACAATGAGCAATACATCATACTTTTAATATCCCCAAGAGTGCAACTGAGGCAGAGATAGTGTACTTATTCATATATTAAAAGATGATTCTACAACTGAGCAGAAGCTCAGCACTCGCATATTACATATTAAAACATATCTCCTTGACACACCTAATATTAAGCCATTTCTCAAAAACAGAAAAGTTTCTGAGAATTCCTTTCCAGTGAACAAAATAATACAAAGTTAAATTCCCTCACAATGAACAAAATATAGCATGCACATGCTTCTTGGCGATAAGGCTATTTGCAGACAATAGTAATTTTCAGATGGTGTCCTAAAGCGAGTTGATCAATACTCTCTTTTCCTTGTAAATATGTTGGATTAAGATCAAGCCATGCATTCATTTTGTTAAGGTCTATGAATTCTCATCAGTTCTGGGAACTACCAATTTCACCTATATTGATATTTGGCTTCAACTTAAAATGAAAAATCAATATTTTAGAGAAAGCATGCTTTGCTCTTCAAATCTCCCTTAATAGATAAGCCACAAAAGATCCTCTGCCCCTCCCTCTTCCTCATTCTCCTCCCCTCCCTTCTTATCCATAACAAAGTGATAAGTGTCACCTGCTATTACTTCAAAGCCATTTGCCGAATTTGAGTTGTCCAAAAGACCTGTTCATCACATTCACCATTTAGTAGTTCCTTGTTAATTCTGCATCTTGGCAATGTCCGTTTAGAATTAAGGTATATGAAGGCTATCAGAATTTGTAGATTTTCCACCAGTCCTTAATTTGAAGCTGAGCACTTCAGCCTCTTCTTAGAATGAAGAAATAGTTCTCAGCCTGTTTTTTAAAATGCATGTGTTGATTTTTCATTTTGAACAAGCATATTTATTTGATTCTGAGCACACTCACCCACCTACCCTTTCAGATACACCTTTGACCCCCACTCATCAGCTTTTCACCAACTCTGTCTCACTGTTATGTCATTTTGTGTTTTTTGTTTGTTTGCTTGTTTGTTTATTTTGTCTTGGGACACACAAACTTCTTTCTCTTCCATAGATAGATGTGTATAGGCTCATTCTTATGCAAAATAACCACAATTCCTGTACATTGAATGCCACAGTCTTGACAGGCATTCATGAAATTCAGGAATTTCAATTGTTCTTCATCAACCAAGGAACAGTCATATTTTTGTCTATTTGATTTTGGGGCGTTGTTTTTCACTTTGTTTCGAATTGTTTGGTTTGGTTTGGTTTGGATAGGTTGAGGCAAATTCTCAGGCCAACTTGGACCCTGCTCTGTAAGGACTGGCCTTGAATTCACAGAAATCTTCTTGCCTCTGCCCCCATGAGTCCTGAAGGCATGTTCCACCACAGTGTGCTCTGGTACTCTGTTTCTAAGTAGATTTAAGCAGAAGTGCAAGTTTAGAAAAGCCGGACTTTTCTTAGGGAAATAACACACTTTTTCAGACCAGTTCTTCTTGACACATCCTGAAGTGGGATCTTCCATAAGCAAGGACTATCATTGGAGATATCTTCTGGGTTAAGGATGGGACACGGGTTCACTCGTTGTTTCATCTCTAGATCTCCATATAATACAGAATGATGTAGGCCCTGTGTATGCTGTCTCAGTCTCTGTGAAAGCATATATATACCAGGCCTACTATGGATCAAGAAGCCCTTGATTTCTTGCTGTCCTCCATATCCTCTCACATTATTTCTGCTTCCTCTTTCACAGTTACCTGGTCCCTGAAGAGAGACATGCAATGTAGACATTCCTTTTAGAATGGAGTGTTCCAAGGTCTCTAATATTCAGCATCTTGTCTCCCTGTGAGTCTCTCTATTTGTTCCCATCTGCTGCCATGGGAAGCTCCTCTGATGATGGCTGAGTATAATCAAAGAAGACCTGCTTCCCTGGCCAGCACGACTCGGACATTTCCAGGGAGTCAACAAGACTGACTACTTTTAAAATTAAATTCAAAATAATGGTTAGTTAAGATAAGTAAGAAGATGAAATAAAACAGATATGCTATAGTTTAGGTTTAAATTACTGCTAAATTTTTACCTTGTGCTTGGGGTAGAATTTTGGAATATCCATTACACTATTAGAAAATAAATTACTCCTGCATGAAAATATTTAGCATACATCATAAAATAAACATTAGGCCAATTTTGGGGAACAGTGCTCCAAATATGGAGAAGTAGAAATATACTCCTTGGCAATTTTTCTCTCCTGCCAATGGGAAGGAACTTCACAGAGCATTTGCTGCTCTGGAATCAAGCCATTTGAGTTTATGTGATAAACATATAGCTTCTTAGCTGAGTGATTGTAGATAAATTCCTAAAAGCTCTGAACCCACTTCCTCAACTATAAATAGTAATACAAATAGGACAATGATTTCAGAGATGTTTTGTAATTACACAGATGTATGAACTTAGTGCAGAATGCTATTAAGCATGTTGATATCACCAAGAAATAAATAACTATTGGCTGGTAGTGATGTGGGACCAGATGTTAGAAGCCTATATATTATGCTGAAACGTGTATGTTTCACCTGAAGAGACTCTGAGAAATTTCTAAAATTTTAAATTCAACAAGTAACATAATTCTATCTTAGTTTTTAACAGATCATTCTAGCTACACTGTTATGAAGGGATTTAATACTGTCTACAGAAGGTCAAGTGATATATTGTTGCAATAGTTTATAAGATTATTAAAACTAATACAAGATATTACCAGTGAGAAAAAAACAAGGGACAAAAATGATAAGATGGTAACAGTCATAGTAAAGTTTCGTTTTGAATATGAAGCTTGGCATGACTACCAGTCATTAGGGCTGCGGGGTGGGTGGACATTGGCACAGAAATATCAGATGTTTCTCAGGCCAGTATAATTACCAAATTGGCCCAAATAACCCCTGCAGACCCAGGAAGGATATGTTTATAGCAAAAGATAATAAGTTCAGTATTGGATGTCTTGGCTGTATTGGCTAGGAGATATCTACTGGATATACAGCAGGAACTTTTTAAAGTGTATATTAAGAAGTGTGAGATTCAAAGGAAAAATGAGAGAGTCCAGTAGAGGGTTAGAGTCTTATCTGTATAGTCCAGGCCATAAAAGGAGATGTGTTCTCCTAGGTAGACTTCTGTCATACATTCCTTAGGAGAAAACCCTAGCTGTATGCCCCATGGACACCTCAAGACAACATATCACTATTCTACCTATTATATTTCTTTGTAAATACGTGCTCTAGAATATGGAAAGAGAAAAGCAAAATCATTGAGGATATAAGCCTGAACAAAATCCTGATTCAGAGATGAGCCGAAAATCCACAATTATGAGACACGATTTTTCTTATCTTGTTACACTCTCATGGACATCTTTTACAGAGCTCCACGACCACTGCTGACAGCAAGCACCACGAGCAGCTTCAAATGCAGAATAATGGCGATGCTGCTGGAATTCTTACCACTTCCAATGGTGCTTCCAAGAGAAAAAAAATCTATTTTAAAGTAGGTAAGTATGACTTTCAAGGAAATTAAGTATACAGCTGACTGAAGACTCAAATAGAATGGATAAATAAAATAGACTCAAATAAAGTTGAATAAAGGAACATGTAGAAAAGGAAGCACGTTTTTCTGTAAGAGCACAGAAAAGGAGACGCTGTGCCTTGAATGTTATATATTTCCCACAGGGTCATGTGTTTCAACGTTTGACACCTAGCTACAAGTGCAGTCATGGGAGGCTGTGATACCTTTAGAAACTGCAGGAAGTGATCTCAGGACTGAGCATCAAGAGCTGATAGCTTGGCCCTGCCTTCCTATCTCTCTCTGCTTCCTTAATAGGGCTGTGATGAAACCAGCAGTCACAATCCTGCCACCATGTCTTCCGCAGCAGGATGGATATATCCCGTCTTGAACTGCAAGTCCAAATAAACCCTTTCTCCTTTGGGTTGATGTCAGTCATAGTTGTTGATAGGAAAAATGAATTGGGCATCTAATTCAGGAAGTAAAAATGAGCCTTTCATATTTATCTAATTACTTCTTTTTTACATAAAATACATGAAGTATTTAATTTACTTAGACATTAATAACCACTCTGCCAATAAAATCAGACCAAGATTCTTTCATTATAAATGCACCGGTTTAACGAGTGGGGAGGAGATTGTGCCTTTTAGTCTAGAAGATTTTTTTCTTTTGCTTTGCTATTGTTTGGTTAACATAGTACTTCAATTGAATGCAGACATCTTTCAGTGACTTAAACTGTACCTCAAGGGCTAGAAATGCAAAGCTTTATTTACATGGAAAATCCAAACAGGATGATTCCACTTAGAAAACAGCATTTAAATATAATTTCCGTCATGTTTAAGTTAAATTTTGCTGTCGCTAAATACCTATAACAACATCAAGAAATTTCCTTGAGTTGAGATTAAATAATCCTCTCAGAGGAAAAGGAAGCCAGCAAAACACAAAGAGGGAGGTAGAGAAATATAAACTCCAAGCTGGTGATGATCAGCAGATGACAAGCAAGAGGCCGGGACCCGGATTCCTATTATTCTAAAGCCTGTGAAGCTAGAACTGTGAGGCATATGAACACAGAGGCCGGCCCCCACTGGAAGGTCACACTCCTTTACACCTCAGCAGGCACCACTCCAGGAAGCAGTACTCATGGTCGTTGGAATACTGAGATCTCCTCTATTAACATAGTGCTGGGATCTCAGTACTAGAGTCATCTCACTACAATTCCTGCTCTTTAAAGTTATCTTTATTTCTACAGAATATTTACAGCCAACAGTATTTCCGACCACTTGGGGGACTTGACACTCTCCCCAAGCCTAGTGGGAAACACATGAGTTTATCTGTTCTCATTTAAGAACTCCCAATTTTCCCTGAGGGGAAAAAAATCAGCCTAAACTATTTATTAGCTCACACTGAAGTTTGTTGATCTTGATATGGGCCATATCTTTAAAACTGATTTAGGGGAGGAGCCAAGAATAAAATTTAGTCTGAAAAACTGATATCCATTTGTAGACCTGTGGGACATTTATCCTTTCCCTTCTGCATGAACCAAATTATTCAAGAATGAGTCACACTTAAGGTAAGTCAGGGTGTCATCCAATGAAAGATCCACATTTGAGACTTGATAAATCCTTTGTATTGAAGGATATTTGGGGATATTCCAGACTTCTGACTACTGCAGGTCCTTCCTATGCTGCCAAATGTTCCCTTGGAAAAGGCTGTAAATCAGTCCCAGTGAGGATCACTGGAGTAATTAAAAGGTAATGAACGGCCCTAAATGTGCCGCCTCCTATTCTATCAGTGTTTTAACCTTGCAAAAAATTACTTCATCACTTCTGGGAAATTATTTTCTCTGTATTCGTTCCTCAAACCATATGAGAACATTAATCATAGAAACATCTATCACAGGATTCTGTATACAGCTTGTATCTTAAGTGCCTCGAAGATTATATGGGTTAAAGACTGGGTCACCAGCTTGTGGTACCTCTGGTAGGAGGTAGTATCAAGCAGATGGAAGTTGGGTCACAGGAGGAGTTCCCTTTAAGGAGCCATTAGAACACTGGTCTCTTCACCTTGCATTCTTCAATCCAATAGGCATGCTCAATCATGCTGCCCTTGTTCCACAAAGCTAAAAGGTAAGAGAGCCAACTGAGTGTGAACAGAACCTTCTGAAGCCATGAGTCCAAATGAACCTTTCTTCCATTTAAGTTTATTTTTCTGTAGTACTTGGTCATAGTAACATAAATATTTCTGATACACCTTCCTGGTGACAGATAAGAGAAGTGACAAGAAGGGAGAAGTGGAGGAAAGAAGGTAAAGGAGAAAATGGTGTGAAGGGAAAAACAGGAAAAATATTCAAATAATGCTGTGTCCTTCCTGATATACTGAAGACAGGAAAGTCAGAAGAGCTACCATTAAACTGATATTGCGTATCCTAAATGACTCTAAAGGTTTACCAAAGACACAAAAACCATAAGCAGAGGTTACACCAGGATCACATTCAATAAGATTAGGATGAGTTGAGACATCTGTGGGGAACATCCAAGGCAGTTACTACTAAGGATCATAGTGTCTATGGCTTCTGTTCCCAAGTCACCGTGTGGCTTTTGAACCATCTATCAAAGTTGAAAGACACAGCAATTCGCTCATCTCGAATACATGTTGGCAAAAGACAGCAAAATTCTTCCTATAAATAAGACAGAACATAGTATGAGATACTCACATTTCAAGAAAGGCAACTTCAATTTCCACACAGAAACATGAGCTTTTTATTCCCTATTTCCAAAAATGTCTGTACCAAGCTAAGACAGAACAGCCAAAGGTGAAGGCCAGGGTACACTGGGTCAGAAGACACTGAGTACTGAGATCATGCTATGACCCACTCCCTCACTGCTCTCACATGCCGAGCATCTTTCTTCAGTCTCTGTTCTGCTAGGTGCAGGTTCATTTAGGTACTCAAAGGCTTCCTACTCACTATGTCCTTTTGAGACTATTCTTGGCAGGTTCTGATAGTGTCTGTCACTCCAGAAGCATCCTTAGCATGCAGGTAGCACTGCCCTGGTTTACATATGTCTCTGAGTATAAGTAGTTTTCTGAGTGTTTCCAGTACAGTTTGTCCATTTTTATTAGAGTGCTTGTTTCTCTGTAATTCCCTACTGTGATGGGGACAGTTGTCTACAGCCCTGCAGGTACCCAGTAAATGCTGCCACCTGCCTGACCATCAGACAAGGATGCTCCTGCCCAGCATATTAATGGCAATGCTTCCTTTGAGAAGACAAAGTCGTTGTGTTATGTCTATGCTGGAGATTCGGAGTTGTCTCTGTAGGTCTCTGGCTCATTATCTCTTTTTCTAAAGGCTTTATCAGGCATACACACAAGAATTCTTGCCATGTCTTTCCCCTAGGAATCAGAACATGGACTGGAATAACGAAATGAGATTCAACTTAGAAAAGTGCACAGAATTCTTCCTAAGAGAATTTAAGAATAAGGAAAAAATTCGGCGAAATGGAGAGAAGTACATTTAAAAGCAAAGGAGTGGGAGACAGTCAGCAGAACAACCGCTCCTTTGGTAATGGTTCACCCCTGAACACTCTGAATCAATTGGTACTTTGTCTAATGAGAGTCCTGAATGCCCTTGTCTCTTTAGAAGAAAAGGTGAAAGAATGCATGTGCATATGTGTCTGTGTGCATGTCCATGTGTGTGTCCCTGTGTTTGCATGTGTCTTTCTGTGTGCATGTGCAAGATATACACATATATAACCTATTGTACCAACCATCCTTCTCACTATGTAGCCCTTGATCTTCAGAGTACCAGTCTTAGGAGGTGATACAAGGAAGTTCTTTGATGAGTTAGTTTTGAAGGCACTTTTCCCAGGAGGGGGGGTTCATCCCATATACTGTCATTACTTTGCTTTGAAACATGTGTCTTCTGCTAAGTTTGACCCCAAATTGTCTTTCTTATCATTCCTAGTTCAAGTCTACTCTCAAGATGGGTAGCTGCTCTGCATCAAAAAAATAGGATTAGAGAAGAAAGGACCTCTGAAGACCACTTTCTAAATGCGACTCTCTTCTATGTCTTTAATCCTACCAGGGCGGGGGAGGAGGGAACACTAGAGGGGTCATCTCTCCCCTCACAGCACAACACTATCATTAACAGACACAGCTAGGAACAGGGGCCTTTAAACACACTCCTTTGCTCTTCTATGACTTCCCAGAACATATTCCAGAAGGTTCCAGTAGGAAAGCTTGAAGCCGGCAGTAAGGCCTTGCTCATCCCTGACACGGGATAGTGCCTGTGAGGATATGGATGAGGCTTGACAGCCAAATAGCTGCATCATGTCAAAGAGACTCTTAAAAAGGAAGGTGGGGAGAGAGACAGCAGGTCATTGTCCTTTCCCGTAAAAACAATGACTTCAACAAATCAACCTGACCTCTCAGGCCAGGCCACTCACCCGGCCTCCCTTTTTGCTCTTTATTCTGTTTGGATCCCTGTGAGTGACAGCTGCAGGATGAAAAGGAACCAGACAAGTCATGACATCTGTCTTTTTCTTCTCTCTCTAATATAAGCTTCAAATCCTGAGGAAAGGCCAGAAGTTACACTGCGACTCTCTCCACTGTCTGCAGTTAATGAGGCCTCTGGTGACATTTCCCCACTAGACAGTGATGCAGGTAACAATATTGGTTCTGAGACAGGGTCACACCTGGAGCATCCCTGATTATCTCCATCAGCTGATCCCTACCTTGGGAGGACCCTGGTCCTGGCAGGAACACTAATCATGCCAGTGGTGGCTGGGACGAATGCTGTGGGCTGATTGCTGCGGTGACCACACCGGCTTGTCAGGGGTTCTTGGACTGACTACCTGTGCAGTCAAATATGGGGTTCTGGGAGCCTCTGCATGCCTTTGCGGTGCTCTGGCCACTTGCAGGGAAGAGAATTCATCAAAGACTTGTCCAGGTCTTTGCTAGCAGTCAGGGATGCTTTTATATAGAATCTAAAGTACATGCGAAGGAAAACAACTTTGTTATGACGGTTTATTTATTTGGTTCCCCAAGGCTGCCACCAACTAACAGAAAATATTTCTGCAGATGGAGGTGTTTATGGCAATTTGATTTGTTGTGGTAGACAACGGGGATCTTTTATATTTCTTGCCACCCTACCCTTGTCAGGTGTTCCCTCCACAAGCTAATAGATGCAGCTCCTTCTCTGTGCAAAAGATGTCCATCCGTGTTAGCCTTGATCTGGTTCTTCCACACACTCCTTTTCCACACTGCCTTTTCTTTCCCACAGCTCAGGGTATCATTACATTCTGAGCAATTGCTATCTCTGTGACTATGATTGATCCCCACTTATTTCATCCTGCATGCAAAGTATTTGATTTCAAGTGTGGTTCATTCTGCTCGGTGAACTCATTATAAAGTCAAACTGAACATCTCACAGATGTGAAGCACCTTGTCTTTGAGGTTCAGCAATCTAATTTGGAATCTCATTATAGACCGTCTACTGGCAGTAGGCACAAGGGCAGCTACCTGGCTGGTATGTTCCTGCCCATCTTCTATCCCATAAAGAAACTGTCATTTCAATACAGGCACACCAGAATATTTCCCATTTTGGAAAATAGCTTTATTTATCTCTCCACAAATGCCGGTTGGCACTGATGAGAGTGTAGTGCTTTGTGGGCTATTTTATTAAGCATCTCAGGAGGTGAGGTGCTAAAAGAGACAGCTCACAGCTGTTTGCCTCCCATCTACTTAGTAGTCTTCTCTGCGGATCATATGCTGTATTCTCTAAAGTTCACAGTGCAGTTGTCATTTTGCTAAGAATCTATATACCAAGAATCTTTGCACCCTAATGGAGCCTAACTCAGAGAAGGCTGATTTCTGGTGTCTCTGTGGTGGAGGAAGAGAACAAGGGGTGAAATTGAAAGTTAGCTTCATTTGCAGAGAGATGCATTGATTCTGAAAGATTGATGCATTCATTTTTCCCACCAATTGGTCCCTTCAAAATCAATGAGCATCCAAGGCTCAGTTTTGGCTGTTAATGAAGTTTTTATTTCTCTACTTTCTATTTTAAAACTTTGGTAAGAAAGAATATTTGCTTTTCCAATTGCAATTGCTTCTATTCCCCTACAGAGCAGGCTGACCCTTGAAGAGAACCACACACTTATTACTTTGCTATATAAGAATAAATAGATTTCTAAAACTGCATTAAAGAAAAGGTGAACTGTTAATTTATATATACATAAGTGAACTGATATAAAAATAAATGAATACATATTTATATGTACATATATGTATATATGCATGTATTTATACATGTAGACATGCATATATTCATACATGAATATGTATATTCATATATATTCATACATGAATATGCATATTCATATATATACATGTATATATTTCCCTAGGGATAAGATAATATTCTTAGGATATTCATACAAAGAGTTTTCACATATAATCTTATGCATAGTGGTGCTGGTGGTGCTAGTAGGGCTGATGGTGCTGCTGTTCATGGTGGTGGTAGTGGTGTGTGTGTGTGTGTGTGTGTGTGTGTGTGTGTGTGTGTGTTTGTACACTGAAGCTAGAAGGAAACATCTTCAATCAATGTCTATCTGGGCTTTTTTTTCAGACAGGATCTCTCAGTGAAGCTGGAGTTCAAGAAGCTGACCAGCAAGCCTCGGGGACCCTCCTGTCTCTGCCACTTCCACAATGGGTTCCACAATGGGATTAAGTGCACATACCTCTAGACCCGGTTTTCCATGTGGGTGTTAGGAATGCCAGCTCGCATCCTTGCTCTGCACAACAAACACAGTACTTGCTTAGGCATCTCTCTATCCCCACAACATTTTTATGAATTCCATTAAAACTCTCCAAATGTACTGACTAATAGTCCCCTGACCCTCTAGAGAGTCTCAGGTAGAGTTCAAATGTGAGTCATGCTTGCTAGCCAATAGATTTAAAGGTCAATATGCCTGAACAATAAGTTTGAACTGTAACATTGCTGATGTAACCTATGACCCTAAAAAGTATAAAAACTGCCTATAAAAAGCTATTGGGGTTGCCTTCTCATCACTTGCCTCAAAGGATTGATTGAGGGTTGACTCCCCCAATGTACTAAAAAAATAAACCTCTTGCTTTTGCATTGATCTGCATCTCCATGTCTCACTTGGGGGCACTTCGAAATAAGTACCACTGACCGAGGGGCCATCACCTGTTTGAGACTATGCAGTTATATAGAACACATATTCAAGTTAATAGATGTTCATTGCTGCTTTGGAGTTACCAAAGTAGAGGTAAACAGTTAATAGACAACATATAGTTCTCAAACCTAAAGTATTTACTCCCTGGCCCTTTGCAGGAAGAGCTGGGTGACCTCGATTAGTAAAATAGATCTTACATTTCCATTTAATTCTTGTATAACAAAGCAGGTGTTTGAACATAATTTTCAGTAGAATGACTGAAATGAGGATTATAATGAACATAGAATAGAAATTTGACCCTTCTGAACTTCTAAGACGTTTTTATGAATCTTAAACCTCTTCTGTTTCTACCCAAGAGAGGTCTTTGAATGGAATGGTTAATTAATAGCAAAATTCAGTTATGATTTATTCATCTTTTCAATGATTTTCTTTACTCTGAAAGCTTCCTCTTTATTGGCTTTGATTCCTACTATGGATGGGGGAATTAATTATTTTATATTTTTTATTGCAGTACATTTGTGTGAGATGTACTAATTGGGAAACCTAGAATTAGGAATTGGTAATAGTAAAGTTTTATTGCATGGCGATCCTATAAACTTGTCGCCTTGACTATATGTCTCCCCATTTGACCTTTTCTTCTGATAGTGTACCTTTTTTTGTTATGACACTTTGGAGAGTGTTGGCAGCTTCAGTGTTGATGTGGCTAATACTACAATACATCCACTGTGTATGTGGAAGTATATTGACAATTTGTAAGTACTCCCTTTTGGGTTCTAATTTCAGAGCCTGAAGTAGTATTACTAAAAATAACACCACTTATACCTGTAACCCAACACTAAGGAGCAGAGGCAGAAGGATCTATGCAAACTTGATTCTAGCCTGTTGCTCAAAGTGAGTTCCAGAGTAGCCGGTTCTACTACCTCAAAACAAACAAAAAGGATACAGTAATGGGATGGAATGAAGCTTGACCCCAGCAATTTGATTCTTAGGAGACGACAAGCATACACTTTTTTTCTTAACCTTGTAAAAGAATTCAGAGGTCTGTCTGCCTTTGTTAAGCATAGACAATAAGTTAGTTGGGTGGAAGACTTCCCTGAAATTACTATTTCTGCCTCTTCTGTGCCTAATCTCAGCAGATCCAGAGCATAAGCAAATATTTAGGTGGGTGGGATCTCCTGCAATCAGCACTCCTGAAATCTCTTAATCTCCTTCCTTTATACTTTTCTGGCAAGTTGGCTCACAGTGCAGCTGCATTTGCTCCTTTAGATTTATGAAGCCCCTCATATAATTCATATTGGATCCTTATTTTTTGCATGGTTAAGAAATTATTTATTATCAAACTCGTGTATTTAGAGTTCTTTCCCATAGCCTAAAGGGCTATTCTGAAGATCCCAGTGTTAACTATTTTGTGAAGACATAGCCACATCCTCTACTCCTGTTGTTTCTAATTATCATGGAGTCATTTAACAGGAAGGATATTCCTCAGAAGAGTACTCCACTGCTAGTACTGGTTCCAGAAAATATGTACATTATTATACAAACAAGCCTTATGCCCTCAGCAGCCATTGGCACTCCTGGAGGCTCACACCAGGGCACTCTCCCAGGGGCAGGAAGCATGTCACTCTGTTCCCATCAAGGACACATGGGGCTTGGCACTGTTGCCTGTCTGTGGAGACCATTCTCCAACAGGGTAGTCTTGTCAGGCCTTGGTGGGAGAGGATGTGCCTTACCCTGCAGAGACTTGATGTGCCAAAGCAGGAGGATACAAGGGGGAACGTTCTCAGAAGCAGAGAGGAAGCAGTTATTGAGATGTAAAACAATAAATAAATAGAAAAGAAAGAAGGAAGAAAGGAAGGAAGGAAGGAGTAGTATAAGCTTTTAACCAGAGTTATCTCTCCAGCCTCCACATCTTCTTTCCTTCTATATCTTCTTTATTGTTCTTTTTAACTTATTTCATTTGTTGAGTTTATAATATAATTACATCATTTCCTTCCTCTCTTACCTTCCTCCAAACCATCTCATGTACACTTTCTTGATCTTTTCAAATACAAGATCCCCTTTTTTTTTCTTTTTTGGTTTTTCCAGACAGGGTTTGTCTGTATATCCCTGGCTATCCTGGAATTCACTCCGTAGACCAGGCTGGCCTCGAACTCAGAAATCCGTCTGCCTCTGCCTCCCAAGTGCTGGGATTACAGGAGTGCACCACCACGCCCGGCAAGATCCCTTTTCTATATTAATTGTTTTTACATGCACATGCATGCACACACACACACACACACACACACACACACACGTATAGATGTTTTCAAAGCTGACCATTTGGTATTAGATAACCAATTGATGGGCTCTTCTGTATGAAAAAGACTAGTTCTCCCACAGTTTTATCAACAAGACTGTCTAAATGTGGGCTCAGCAAGGTCAGCAATAGAAACACTAACATGGACTTGGGAAAGGTCAGGAGGCCTCACCCTACACAAAGAACTCAGGCAACTAAGGAGTGCTGAGGGGGAGAAATAGTCCTCTCTTTCATTTGAATGTAGTTTCTCCATATCCCAAACCAAGAATCCTTAATATCCCCTGAGGTGTTATTTACAAACAATGGTAGAACAGATTGAAATGGAGCCTGTGGTGTTTCCTTGTGAGAGTGTGATACAATACAGTAAAAATGAAGAAAGTTAATTCCCCCAAATTTGTTACATGAAAAAAAAATCTTGCTAGAAAATTCATTTAGAAATGGATAATATTTGGATTTGTCAATGTCAGTGAATGATTTCTAGCAAGCTGAAGTTAGAATATTGGTCCAGAGGTTTTCAAATCGGGATGTAAATGAGATGAGACTGGCTAAATGCACGGTTTGAAAGAAAGTACACATAACCACTCTACATTGTTCTTAAATGAGAGGAGCTATAACTCACAGGCCCTTGTCCACTGATGACATGTAAAATAACCAAAAAAAAAAAAAGATCAAGTATGAAAAATCGTAAGTAGTATTTAAAATGAGATTGAGTTTTGCATGTCAGTAACTTGAAATGAATCAAAGTTGAATTAACGTGATGATAAACCCCTTCTAAAGAATTGAAGTAAATGTGCAAGTTTAATGGCATAAAAAGGCATTGCAAGAAACTATTATATCTTCCCAAAAGTTTATACATCTTATCCCTTTAACCAATTTAATAGCCCTTAAAGTAGATATGATGATAATTACTCAATTGAAACAATTAAAAAGGTGACTAGAAAGAAAGCTACAAATTATACATATATCCACTGTGGGTCCACAACCCAATTTTTATTGGTACTCTTCTATTCCAGGGTGAATGGCCATGTAGATACAACATATCTTCAAATAAAAATAAGAAAGCAAAATGTACTTGCATATTCTGGATAGTAGCCCTCTATCAGATGTCAGATGTGCAGTAGGTGAAACTCTTTCCCCATCTTGTAGTCTGCTACTTTGAATGACAATGTCAGGATACAAATCTAAACAGATTTTGTCAAAAGATGAAATTCAAATGACTAAGAAACCCTTAAATGTTCAACATCCTTAGCCATAAGTGAAATGCACATCAAAACTATTTTGATATCCCATCTTTCTCCCATTAGAATAGCTAAGATCGATTAAACAAATGACAGTTCAGGCTGGTAAGGAAGTGGAGGAAGGGGATCACTCATCCTCTGCTGATGAGAGAGCAAAGTTGTATAGCCACTATGGAAACCAACATGGCAGTTTCTTGGAATGTTGGGAATTGATCCACCTCAAGATCTATCTACACCACTCTTGGGCATACACCCCAAACACACTTCATTCTACCACTAAGAAATGAGTTAAACCTTGTTCATTGCTACTCTATGCTTAATAGTTAGAAAATAAAAACAGCATAGATGTCCTTAGCACATCAGTAAATAAAGAAAATGTGATACTTTTATACAATGGAGCATAACTCAGCTATTAAAAATAAAATGACATCATGGAATTTTCAGGTAAATGGATAGACCTAGAAAAAAATCATCCCAAGTGAGGTATTTCAGACCCAGAAAACTAATATAGTGCATATTCATTTATTTGTAGATATTAGCTGTTAAATCAGTGGTAGCCATCTTATAATGCATAGAACCACAGAGGTTAGAGTAAGGGACTAGGGCAGACAGGGAGATCTCTTTAGAAAGGGAAACAGAATAGTTAATTGCAGATGCATAGACAGGAATGGGATGACCAAGTGGGGAAGGGGAGGTAAGAAACAGGATAAGAAAGAGAATATGCAGAGAGACAGCTAAAACTGGAAGACATTTTGGAGTAGTATGGAAACCTAATACAGTAGAAGCTCCCAAGATTTATACATATATAAAAGCGATCTAAATGACATTGCCACATAACAAAGGAGACAAAGCCCCAATTGGCCATATTTTGTGACCAAATGAAGCTTTCAGTACTGGGATCCACTCACATCTAGTTGAATTGTTGGCCAAATGTGTCCCATTGGAATCCCCAAACGATCCAGGTGGTTGCCAAGACTATATAGTTTGCTCTCCACAAACTGACAGCAAGACTCTACTCTTGAAAACACCTGCACTACTCATTGAACACGGAGATACCAACCTTGTGCCTACATAGAGCCTCTAAACCTAGGTGCTATGCTAGTTGATGTCTTTTCATGGGAAGGTACTTTCTGTGCTACCAAAAGAAAAATGTAAACATCAAGTCATATACAAACTCTTATATCTACAAAAGTGTCCTGGCTGCAAGATCTGCTAGGGCACTGGGGGCACAAATCTTGCGGGAGTAACCAACCAATACTGGATTTGACAAATTTTGATTTGTTTCCTTCCACAAGATGGGAGAGAAACTGCTTGACTGACCAAAGAAAAACAAGAGACTAGATAAGACTAGATACCATGAATAGTAGTATTTGTGGCAAACCCAAATTCTACTCTTCTAAATATAAACTAAAATGTAGCAATCAAATAACTCCTAACGACATTAAGGTATACTCATAGATCAGTGCTTAGCTCCTCCTGCAGCAGAAGGGGAAAATATACAAACCTATAGCCAAGCATTATGCAAAGTATGAGAGACCTTGGAACACTGAGCCCTAAATGAATGTCTCCATCAGATCCACTCCCATCCCTGCCCCTTCAGAGAATGGGAAACCCTGCAGAAGAGGAGATAGAGTGTAAGAGCCAGAGGGAATGACTCCAAGAAAATAAGGCCTTCTAATTCCACATGATCAAAGCACATATGAACTCACAGAGATGAAAGCATCATGCACAGGGCCGACGCTGGTCTGCATCATGTCCTCTGTATGTATATCTATTGACTTCCAGTTTAGTGTTTCATAAGATTCCTTAATGAATGGGTCTTTATTTCTTGTGCCTTCTCTTGGGCTCTTTTCCTTCTGCTTGTTTTATTGAATCCAATGTGTTAGTTTTTGTTTTATCTTATTATATTTTATTTTGTTGTTACTAGTTAAAAGGCTCTTTGTTTTCTAAGGAGAGACAGAAAGAGTATGGATCTGGATGGGAAAGGAGGAAGGGAAGATCTAGGAGGAGTAAATGGCGAGGAAACCATTAAGATTTATGAGGAAAAAGTCTATTTGCAGTGAAAAGAAAAAACGGAAGCAAAACATCAAACTCAAAAGCTAGCCAAGGTCCCCAATGCGCTGATTTAATAGATGAGGTTCTAAGAAGTTAAGTGGCTTTTCCAGGATCACATAACTAATTAGTAGTTCTAAGGACTAGTAGTTCTACTGAACCGCACTCAAATTTATTTCTCAGACTTCAGCGAAGAGACTAGAGGCAAACAGGAGCATTAGTGGGGGAAAGTGGCTTTCTACTAATGGCTTTACCTCGTTCCTTTTTTTGTATTACTGCCTTCTTCTCATCTTCCTATTTTTCCTATTTCCTATATTTAAAGCTAAATTCTGGCTTTTGTGGGCTATTCTTCCTTCTGTAGTTTCAAGAAGAGAACCAAGCTCTATCAAATTTCATAATAAATTGCCACACACTTAGTGACTTAAGAAAAAAGAGATTGGTACTGAGAACCAAATTCAGTAGTAGCACCCTCACTCAGCATGTACAAAATCTGTTTCCCCTCTCTCCACAAAATACAGTAAATTAATTAAAATAAAAATGTATTCTGAATCTACGAGTCAGAGGTACAAAACCTAAGTCAAGCCCCATGTGGTGTCAATGCTCTGAGGATTAACTCATGCCAAGTATTTTGTATCCCTGCATTTTGTTTTTTGTGAGCAGTTTTTGTTGTCTCTGAGCACGTACACTACTAACTGCTTTATCTCCATCCTTATGTGACATCTGTGTCCTTTGCTTCCTTTAATACTGTTTTTAAGAATCTTCAGCTTATGATTCAGAACCCAGCTTAAGTCTACAATGAGCTTACCCAGAGATCCTTAATTATATTTGCAAAAAAACAATATAGAGTGACACTCACAGGACCAGGTTTAGATAGGGCATAGTTTTGAATGGGCTTAATGCCCACATGTATGTGATCAATGTCTGCAGGAGAAACTGCCCTGCAGGTCCCCGTTACAACTGTAAACAAAAGGAGAGTGTGACTTTTGCCTCTGAAAGGTGTAGGCATGAATGCTACCATGTGGGTTTTCCAAGAATTTAATACTCCAGACTTGACAAGGTGAGAGGAAAGAAGCCCTTAAAGACAGAAACTGAGCTCTGAATGCCCAGAGACTTTGTAGATCACTGAATGTCATTAAGACTTAGTTTTTCCATCTGTAAAATGGACATGAGACATCCAATTTTGATGATTACCTGTAGAAGTACTTTGGAACTCAGACAATAATAATGTCTATTATTAGCTACCTCAGAATATGAGTCAATAATTCTATTTCTCTCTTTAATTCAACATCAAAGACGACATATAACACAGGTGTCACATAAAGACGCAGAGTGGGACTGAAGTCAGGAAAGTGCATTCTCGGGGACAGCAAAAGCGGCTCTCAAAATTTAGAAAATCGGGACTCTTGGCAGAGTGTTCTGGGGCGTTTACAGCAAGTAGGTTTTGACTTTAGCTGTATATCTCTGGCTTACACAAGTTTCAAAGAGCAATTTGTGTTTTAATTAATTTGCAGTACTTTGTAGATGAAGGGGAACCGTGGGGTTTTGTGCTTGCTAGGCCATTCGGCAGCTACTGAAGTCATGGCTTTTCCTTCTTCTGTTCCTTGGGGATCAACTCAGTCCCCACAGTGCTTCTTAACAATGTTCTCTCTGTGTAACAAACCCTTGTCACAGCCTGAATAACTTTCTGCACTTTAGATTTACAGTGAAATGACTTTGAGCAGGTGTAGACACAAAAGCAGGGGAGACTTTAGCAACAGTTGATCTATGAAATCAAACATCTCAAAAGTAAGAGATCTATCTAAATATTTCACTATGTTCCTGACTTGCAATATGGCTTACCACAATACCAGATAAATAAGAACAAAAAAGCAGAAAAGTTAAATGTCTTTGGTAAATACCATGTAAACATGTCCTTCTGAAGGCCTTTTCATGATCATTTAAAGGGAATTGAATAATATAATTCAAAGATATAAATAGATGGTCATATTGGACTGCATTGAGAACAGATGTTTTAAGTTATGTAAAAATCCTACCCCATCTGGTCAACAGTAAAAATGTCTCAACAACAACCCACAGATGAAATGTTGCCAATAAAACAAGTGTAGTGAAGACTGGGTAGAACTCAGTTTTACTGGATTGCTTCGGAAAACGCGTACAGGTTATTAATATGCATCTAATAATTTATAGTTTACAGTGATTGTCATGACAAAAAGGTTATTTTCAAATGTTTCCAAATTTTCACCAGGCTAACTGCATAACATATTTCACCATGCAACACACTTGCAGATCTTCTTCCAGATAACCTCAGACCTAGAAATCTAGCCTGGAGTTACTAGATCCACAATATGCTTAGAACATTTATCCCATATCCAGTCTGATCAGCACATATACTAATCAGGCAGAATAGAGTTAAAGATGAGAGATACATCCACTCTTATCGATTCCTTCCAATTTTTGACAAGTAATTGAATCTCTCACAAATGATTGGCTTATGTCAGCTTGCCTTGTAGGTGGTATTTAGTGTTTGAACTAGCTAGCTACACAAAAGTACTAATAGAACACGCCTTACTTTTCCAGATTGAACGATTATCAGAGAACTTTTCCCCCAAAATCAATAGAACTGTTTTTTCCAAATGTAAAGTATCTCACTTATTTGAATCTAAGAGTTGTTTGTTACTCCTGTCCTCTCTCTTCCTCTGTTGAGCTGCTGTGTGGAAAGCCTCTACTATTTCACTTCTTCACTGTAATGGAAGAAAGGCCAGCAAAGGTCCCTCACACTACAAAAATATCTAAAAAGTTAAATTAATTACTCATAGATACAAGCAGACTCCTGCTTAGAACAATGAAAGAATTTCTTGCACTTATGAGGGGTAAACCTGGATGAATGAAGGAATATAGTAAAAGGAGGAGATTTTAATTACAAGGATAAGTTATCTTGCTATTGTGTTGTAAAATGTATTTTGTAAATTCAATTAAAGTGGTCCACACTCAAACAAACAAAAAAATCACCCCATTCCCCAATGTTCCATTTACACTAGAAGATTGTTTAGCAAAACCTATTCATAAATTAGAAGAGATGAGACAATTAAAACTAACTGGCCAAGACAATGAACAGGAAAATTTTGAATCAGGTATTTGTTAAGTTTCCTAGTTTAACCCAAGTCCTAGCTGGCTCTGCAAACGTTTCACATAAAGAAACTGTGTGACCATTAGATACCACTGCTGCAAATAAGCTTTCACCTTCTGAAGAGATAGTTTAATTAACAAATATCTGTGTTGCCTTGAAAAATACAAATCAGACATTATCCCACTCGTGCCTATCCACCTGCTTCCTATTGCATTTACGACTCCTCTCTCTGGATGCCCTGATGGCTGTCTACAAATTCAACTTTTGTTCCCCCCTTTTTCTTTCTCATATACTTCACATATGGTTAATGTTATACCACCTTAGAAATATTTTGCTTCCACTTTTCAGAATATTCTACTGGGCCAGCCCCATTACCACTTCTCCCTCCCTGTCCATTACGACACTAAAACTTTTTACTATGCCCTTTCTTAAGAAATATCCTCTTTCCCAGAGACTCTGTTACTCACAAACACTGTTTGTTTTACAGTAGGTTAAGATTCATAATCAGTTTATTTCCATGTTCCCTGTGTAGAATTATAACACACTAGGATATATATTCTAAAAGAGCGAGCATTATTAGGTCTCCTGTCTCTATTTCCCTGACATTCACTGGAGTGTACTGGGTAAATGCTTTGGATCGTCTCATTCCTAAAAGAGACAGCAATAAACAATCCTGCCCTACCTTCCAAGACTTCCGGTCTGAAAAGGAAGCAAAACCTGTGTGCATGGAAGGGTATGAAGATACAGAAAACAGAAAATGATCTGAGAACAGAGTAGTGACGATGACAATGTAAGCACAAAACCAGAAAGAATAAAACTCACAGATTTCACAGACTCAAATGTGAGACATGGTGGACCAAGAACACAGACTCCGGTTCTCACAAATACCATGTCCCAGGGCAGTAACACCTTCATGACATTTTTACACTAACAAAAGCCAACTCATAGATCAAACCCCTTTTTAAAATACTCTTGTGAAAACACCAGGTAGGTGGGATTACAGCACAGCAAGGAAATCTGAGCTGTAGACCTCATATGTTATGACATTTATAGCCTTTGAATTGGTGGGAAATGGAGGTCTAGTTAAAATGAGAGGCCACACAGAGACGTGGGGAATAAGTAGCTGATAAAGGGACAGAATGTAGCCAAAGATAATTTTGGTCCCTAACCTATAGCATCGGGTTTCTAGGACCAGTCAATCAGTTCTGTTAAATATTTAACAGGGCTATTTTCTAGGAATTTAAATTCATAGTATCAGTAATCTTTATAATCTGGTGGAAAA